>NC_048420.1:23067777-23095310 GCF_013103735.1 Etheostoma cragini | reverse complement strand
ACACACACACACACACACACACACACACACACACACACACACACACACACGTGGTCCATCAGCTGAAGAAGACTTTGGTGGTGTTGTTGTAGACGGCGTTGGCCAGCTCCTCCGGGTCCTCCTCCCTCGCTGCTGCCATCACCTCTAGAACGTGTCTGGAACCGACAGATAACGAACTTAATTGACTCTTAATTGTTTTTTTTGTTTTGTTTTTTAAATAAAAACAGTTTTAGAAATTGAAAAACGATGTTAGCTCGCTTGCTAACGGATTAATTTATCCGCTGAGTTCTTCCTTCTGACCCGACATTACTCACATGATGTGACACGGCTCGTTCCTGTCCTTCAGACAGTGGCCCGCCTCCCATTTCTTCTTCGTGGGAAATGTAGTTTTTACATGTTTGGAGCCGGCATGAGTGTTCTTCACGCCGCACCACGGAGCATCTGGGGAAGGGGAGGGACGGTATCCATGCATAAAGAAATTAACCAGTTTAAAGGTCCCCCATGGCATGAAACTTTCAGATCCAGTATTAGGGACCACTAAGGTCTTTATAAAGAGACTTCAGATACAGTATTAAGGACCACTAAGGTCTATATAAAAGAGACTTCAGATACAGTATTAGGGACCACTAAGGTCTATATAAAAGAGACTTCAGATACAGTATTAGGGACCACTAAGGTCTATATAAAGAGACTTCAGATACAGTATTAGGGACCACTAAGGTCTATATAAAAGAGACTTCAGATACAGTATTAGGGACCACTAAGGTCTATATAAAGAGACTTCAGATACAGTATTAGGGACCACTAAGGTCTATATAAAAGAGCGCTGCGACTCACCTGTTTCTATCATGAGTCTCTCAGTGGGGATAGACCTCATGGCTTTAATATTGGCCTCTGTTTTCAAGGAACTGAAAAATAACAACATAACAATAAACACAGTTTAAGTTGCAATACTGTTATTATATGTACGTGTAAACTTATCTTAAATTAAAATAAATGTAAAACTGAGTGTTTAAACCTCCTAAAACTTCATGTTACCTATTAGGTAACATGAACATGATGGTCGTGCGGATGCGCCAACAGTGTTGTTGTCATTACTTAGAATTCCTCATGGGGGGGGGGGGGGGACAGAAACTACGTACTGTAGCTTTAAGACACCTACACATGATCTGTGGCCATTCCATTGTTTGCCTATGGGGGGGGGGGGGGGGGGGGGGGGGGGGGGGGGGGGGGGGGGGGGTGGTGCCGCCCAACTTCCCCCAGCACCACCCTCGACGCCGCTCAAAACCGCCGCCGTGCGCTGCGCTCAAAGTTCAAATTCCGCCACCTTTGATCCATTTGCCGCTAACCTCTCCCTACCTTGCAGTTTGAGCCCAGATGTTGTTCATGTCAGGTCGAGTTTTTTGGGTGTACTTAGAAAACAGAATCCTCTCACCATCCGTTTATGCCAATGTAGAGGTCCAGGTCAATGAGGGCGGCGGCGTCCTCGGCCGTCCCATCGAATGAGTGCACCTGGAATAGTTACAGGTAATCAGCTGCATCGAGATCGGAAACTCTACTGCATTCACTTCTGAGTTGAAGGGGGTAGTTTTGACGTTTTAGAGTGTGGTCGTGTGAGCTGCTTCTCCATAGTTAGTGTGTTAGCTACAGTAGATGGTGTTTGGCATGCCCCCCGGTTTGGAGAAGTGGATGGAGAATGTCCTGCTGTGGACGGGGGCAGCAGATAAATGTATTTATGTCACTTAAAAAAATGTATATCTGTTTAAGTGTACGCTATATTTAGTCCAGGATTCACTGTGTCACACGTATGTTTAACATTAAGACATGATTTATGAAATCATGCCAACAATTATTAGGCTATTTTAATAGCTTAGTATTCTATGCAAAAAGGTATGTTAAAAGGCTTTAGGCAGCCCTACACGTTGTGAGCCCAGTTTATTATGCAACTTAATTTTATATAATATATGTAGTAGGGGGTCACCTCTCTCTCTCTCTCTCTCTCTCTCTCTCTGTTAACCTGTTTGTGCCGGATGCTTCGAGCCGACACGTCACATCTACCGCCGGTTACTGCGTGGCTCAACTCTGAACCGGCTGCTGCGTGGCGCAGCGTTCTGTATTCGTCGGTCTTTTTATGACGCATGCAGCAGAGAACGCGCTGTCATTGGTTCATATACACATGAGGCGGGTCTTGTTGGTTATTTAAAGCCACGTGACCACCAAAATGTACCGTAGTTTGCTGAAAATCACGTCAATCAACCAGACATACATGTGCGTTTGTTTGTGTATCTTTGAGAGACGTGCGAGAAAAGGGCTCCGATAGAAGAAGTGGTAGATTATGACGGAGACGTCGTCCATCCCAAACTCCTCACTATCTTCCGTCTCAACGTCACTGCCCTCGCTGTCTAACTCCTCCTCTGTCGGAGACATTTTCCTCTCTCGTCTCTCAAAAATTCATCCGGCACAAACGGGTTAAGGGGTCCTTGGCCTAAAAAAGGCATGGTATAAAGTATAAAACAAATGTCCTCACCACTCCTCCAACACATCGCTCTCGATTTCTCCTCATGATGTCTGCCCAAGCAAAGACAAGGAAACAGTCAAAAGCTTTGTATACATGAATGGCTCTGGGGGACCAGACCAGTTCCCGGGTGCACGGACTTACCGATGAACTCCTGGTGGGAGCTCCTGCAGTGGAGGAACATGGGCAGCCTGGTCTCCTCGGCCAGGTCGAACTGCTTCTCAAAGTATCTGTCACAGACCACAAAGACCAGAGACCTTTTAGGACGCTACCTCCTGCAGAGATGGGAAAAGTACTCAAGCAGAAGTACAGATACTTGTGTTAAAAACTACTCAGATATACGTAGAAGTACTGATTTAAAGCCCATGTTGCAGGTTTAATTTTGCCACAAATTTGTGCAATTTGCTTGTTGGTAATAAGCATTTGAGCTGTTATCCGTTGTTTTTGATGGTGTTGAACATAAACTGAACTTAATGCAAAAAGTAGGCACTATTTTACTGTGTTGTGCAATGATTCTCCTTTCCCCCACAATGCATTGCATGACGTCTCGTTGGGGAGAAAACAGAGCAGCCTGCGTTGTCTTTGCCACTGGTCTTGCTTAATAAGGCTTTTGGTCTTTTAATACAATAACAGTCCATGGTGTCGACCGAGTCCAGGTGACTTTATTATGTTTATCATAATATTGGAGGGAAGTAAAACGCAGCTTAGACTTCTTTACTAAAGTAAAAGTAACAAAGTACAAGCCCGGAAATTTACTTAAAGTGTAAAAGTAAAAGTAGAATGAGCAAATGAACTGACAGCTAGCAAATATTTAAACATGGAGTCTAAAAATAATAATAAATGTGATAGTTTAGGCTCAAAATCAGTTGAGTCGCCTTGTAGCGGTGCGGAAGTGCAACGTATAGTCCCGTCCGATTAGTTTCAACTCAAATGATTAGAAACTAAACTAACGAGACAATTATGTAAAATGTAAGGAGTAGAAAGTACTGAAAATCGTGTTAAAAATGTAAGTAGTAAAAGTAAAAAGTCGGCACAAAAATAAATAGTAAAGTAAAAATATCTGAAAAATCTACCACACAGTAAGTGAGTACAGTAACTTCCCATCTTTCACCTCCTGTTACAGTTAGCATTATAGTTATATAAATATATAGTTATATATCTAGCAGCAGCAATGCATATGTTATGTATGCGTTTATTTCCAATTAGAGCTGAAAGTTTTGCTGAATAATCGAATCAACAAAAATGAGAGATGACTGATTTATCATTTAATCATAATTATAATAATAACAATAATATATACCTTATTAAAGCTGTAGTGCGTAACGTTTTGATATTACATTCAAGCAGTTGCCAAATGAGTTGGTACTATTAAGACTACTATTTTGTTTTGTTTTTTTGACAATCAAATCAAAAAACTTCTCCAGGCCTCGAAAAATCCTTTAAATGAAATGACGTAGGGAAGAGAAATCTTCATTCTAAAGGTTTCTTAGTAAGCTGCTGACAGCTCGTTGCTATAAACAATCAGCACAATTAGAGCAGCTTTTAATTCTTAATAGAGACAAATTAACCTACTTGAGTTGGGTCTCTTTTGGGCAAAATTCCAATCTGTCGAAATCTGGAACAAGTAGAAAAACACACAACATATCACTTAACCCTCATGTTGTCCTTGGGTCAAATTTGACGCGTTTTAAGTTTTTTTTTTATCACAAACAAGGATGTTTGAAATAAGCACTTAAAATGTCAACATTAGAAATATCAATTAACTTTGGAGAAAACGTCAAAAAAAGCACCACAACAATGAAAAAAGTGTCAAAAATGTCAGAAAAAGAGATAATAGTGTTAAAATAGAGTTTTTTCATGGTTGACGGGAAGTCAGCACAAGGGTGAACGATGGAAATACGTATTACTGCACATTAAATACTTTATAGGCAAGGCAGCTTTATCTGTAGAGCACATTTCAGCAACAGGGCAATTCAAAGTGATTTACACAAAAACAGATAAAAAACAAAAACTGATAAAACTCAAGAATAAAAGTTACAGTGCAGTATAAGAAATTAAACATTAAAGAAATAAACAGTCATTTAGAGAAAGGCAACATCAAAAAGAAAGGTCTTCAACCTATCTTAATTTAAACAACCTGAGAGTTACAGCAGTTTTGCAGTTTTCTGGGAGTTTATTCCAGATATGAGGAGCATAGAGACCCTCTGAACCCTGACCCCCCCCCCCCCCCCCCCCCCCCCCCCCCCCCCCCCCCCCCCCCCCCCCCCCCCCCCCCCCCCCCCGGACTCTGGGGACAGAAAGCAGACCTGTCCTAGACCACCTGAGAGGTCTAAAGTACACAGTCTGTATACATATTTACACTGGTATTCAAGATTCAAGATTCAAGATATTTATTTGTCATATGCACAGATTCTACCCCATGCAATGAAATTCTTAAGTTGCAACGTTTCCCACAATATAAAAATGTACACAATATACACACAATATATTTAAAAGATTCAGGTATAAAATTGCATGCAGCAGCAAAACATTAAAAGCATTATAAAAAGCATATGCATTGAACAAATGCAAACATTCACAGTTTAGTGCAAACAGTGATCAGAAGACTGAGTCATTCAACAGCCTGATGGACTGTGGATAAAAACTGTTTTTAAGTCAGGATGTTCCGGCTTTCAGGCTCCTATAACGTCTGCCAGATAGTAGTATAGAAGGCAAAGAACCATAACTGACTTATTTCTTCTTTCTGGATACGAATTGAAATGATTTCTGTTTTCATCGGTTTTCTTCATTACCGCACAAATACACAACCCTGTTGCCGGTACTCACCGAGTCCGCACTCTCCGATGGCCACCACCTTTCCTCTGTGGGCTGCAGCCAGCTCCCTGAGCCCCGACAAGTACTCGGGTTCTCCGTTCTGCTCAAACTCTCCGCAGCGGGTGGGATGGCAGCCCACCGTGCAGTAGAACTCATCTGGAACGGTTCAATAGGAAGGACTTAGAAAACTTTAATGTCCCCGAGAGGCAATTTGTTGTAAAGTACAGGCATTTGACTAGGGATGAGCTAGTACAGTAGTATCCGTATCTGATATAAAGTATCTGTATCTGTATCTGTACTCGGACTGGGCGGGGCCTGACCCGGAAGTGGACCGGATTTAACCCGGAAGTGGGTCGTGTTGCCTTGAAATGGGCGGGGCTTTAACCGGTGTGTTATTTTAAGCATGCAATTGATATGGATTGATCAGAAATTGTAATATTTCTTGCTGATTAGAAAACTATTTCAATGACAGCGTCAGCATTGAGCCTTAGATCAATGGTGTTGTCATGTTAACAGACAAACTATATACAGAACTAGTTTTGCAACAATGAATACAACACATGCGGTTGCAATTATAAAGTAAAATGTAATGAACAAGTGTTTTCTACGGTGTTCTACGAATCAAATGAATTGAATAAATTACAGCCAATTGATGACCAATTTGTTGTACAGTGCAGACATATTGACATATTGACAGGAAAGCATTAAGCAGATTTGGCCGATTTATGGAGCTAGATTTGTTTCTTTATTACGGGCGAGAAAATAAACAATCTGAGAGAGAAACAAAAATGTTTAAGAGAAAAAGTTATCACACTGATAGCAGGATTCATACCAATAGCAAAAAAAATATGCTCTCAAAGCTCTCAAATATGTATTTTTTGCTATCAGTGTTAAAGAATTCTCTCAAAACAAGTGTTCCTCTAAAAATGTTAAATCTCTCTTAAAAAATGTTTTTTAAACTCTTAACCCTCATGTTGTCCTCGGGTCAAATTGACCCGTTTTCCTTTATCAATGTTCTTATTCAATTTTATAGCATTGTAAAACAAATGGAAGTGTTTTTGAAATAGTATTGAGTAAAAGTTGACATATTCCAGTCTGTGATTATCATCAACATCCATTCCTTTAATTTTAGTCTCAATAATTCCTAATTTCTGCTTTTCTGACTCAAACATTAGGTATAATTTCCTGTAAATGAGGTTTATTGACCATAAATTCCAAAAATAACTATAAAACTGAAGTTAAGTGTCGAAAACGTCAAAAAAGTGAAATTGGTAGAAAAAAGGCATCAAAAGTGATGAAAAAAGGGACAAAAACGTAAGAAGAAGTGCATCAATATAAAAAGCCTCTACAGAAGTGTTGATTTTCAATTGTGACCGCAAGACAACACGAGGGTTAAATATTTTTTGCTACCAGTGTGAAAAACAATTATCCCAAAAAAAAGTGTTTCTCTCAACACGTAAAATCTCTCTCACATTTCTTTCACATATATATATTTTCTGGCTATCAGTGTGATAACTTTTTCTCTCAAACACTTATTTTCTCGCATGTAATAAAGAAACAGATCTAGGTCCATGCTGTTTCTGCTCAAGAATAAAATGGACTTATGGACGTTTTAATAAACCTCATGACTTCACATTTAGCTCGGGCCTCCGGCTCTGCAACACAATCATAAAAAGGCCCAAAAACCACTTGTTGTTGTTGTTGTTGTTGTTGTTAATACCTCGGGTCTCGGCCAGTTTCAGAGCCTCTTTGCTGTCTTCAAGGTTGCCCCCGGTGATCATAAACTGAAACAAAGGTATTTTATTACTTTTGAGCAAATCCACACAGATTAGTCTATTTCACATTTTTATTACTGCTTGCTACTGGTTCGCAGGGCTGCTTGGTGTCGGAGTTGCATGAACGCGTCCTAATGCATGCTCGGCTTCTTATATTAACTGGAGCTACTTTTGATGTGTATTCTCTAATGTCATATGCAGTAGTTTTACTGTGAAATTTAAAGGAAATAAGTGGAGATTTCACAGCCGTTATTTACAGAGTTCCCATATGTGGAACACACTATTAAAAACTACCCAATGAGATAAGAAACTGCACAAAGTCTCGAGTCTCAGGGCCTGGCTCTTTGATTTGGGATCATGTTGAATCCGTAGGTAATTCTACAGTATATTGTGGTTTATTGTTGCATTCCCTGGGTATGCATGAAAAATAATTTGTATTTTAACTATTATACAATCTTATTAAATCTTATCTAGTCGCATTAAATGAATCTAAGGCCATGTTAAAATGCCATGTAACTCAGAAAAGTAACTCCTACATGTGACCTGTTCCTTTCCCTCCATGTGTGATTTGGACTCTGCTGTATTTCTGTTTAATTTGTAACCGGTGTGCCGTCTCGGCCAGGTCTCCCTCAAAAAAGAGATTTCAATCTCAAGGGACTTCCTGGTTAGATAAAGGTTAAATACATAAAAAATAAAAATGAGTCTGTGCTGTATTAACGCCTTCCTCATGAGACTGTTGATGTGGTTTCTCTGCTGGTGTCCTGATGCTTTCTGCAGCTCTGCATGGCATACTAAAAGAACAACTAATATGTCTGCTCTAGCTGTATGCATGGTGTCTTTCTGATTACTATGTGTATATTTTAACCTGTATTAATTGTTTTTTTTGTGTTACTTCCTGCTGCCATGGTCTAAAATCCTTTGGCCAAATGATTGCGGTTGAAAATGATCCGACTGGCTAACACTGACACGTCTACAGAAATGTTGACTAATGTGTGTTTATTTTATTAAAAAAATACAAAAAATACAAAGAATTTTAAATTTTTCTGCTGAATTTTCCGTAGCTTTGAAACAGAATGGAAAAAGAAAAATCTAAAATAATACTCTAACTACACTGAAATTATACTGAATGACACATCTCCACCAGAAAAACACCCGGCTAAATTCTGCAGATTTTCAGTCTAGATTAACGCTTAAAAGTTCTGCAGATTCCATTTGGGTTTGCATATAAGTCCCAATTAATTAAAAGATCTGCAATGCAGTGTTCAACTACAAGACCCGGATCACCAAAAGTTATAACAGTTCATGCCGAGGGGAACATGTAAGAAGGTCTGCACCAAATTTCATTCCAGTCCATTTAACGGTTGTTGAAACATTTTACTCCCAAACACAAATAGAAGGCTCATGGTGGCACTCGAGGAAAAGTCTAAATCATTAGGATTCATCCTCCAGGGACCATGAATGAATCCGTCCCATAGTTGAGATAACATTGCAATCCCCAAATCATGTTGATTTTGAGGACTCCAACTCCAACAAAGTGCATTTATATTAAAGTGATGTGCACGTGGCGTACCTTTTGGACTCCTGTTCTGAGAGCTCGGTCAATGATCTGATCGAAGTCGTCTGTCGGACAATAAATACAGAACACACAGCATAGATCATAAGCATAAATCTGCTTAGAAATATGCGAAAGACATGGGATAGGATAGAATAACACACTCTGCTAAATAAAACATCACATTCATTATTAGTTTCACTTGTTTTCATTTGAAATACAATACATATTTTCTATAGCAGAGCTTCTCAAAGTCCGGACCCAGGTCCGCATCCGGACTCAAACCAAGCTTAATGCCACGAATACAAGAAGTGAAAATCAAGAGCAGCGAGTTTTTTTTTTGCCTGTTAAATAAAACTTTCTTTGCCGCTGACGTGCCAAATGCATGAGACCTTTAATAGCTTTAATATTCTATGGAAAAAAGGTATGAATAAAGGCTTTAGGTAGCCCTCCATGTTATGTTGGCCCAGTTTAACATGCAACTCAATTTTATACAAAACATGCAGTACTGGAACAGGGACCTTCTACTGAGTAGGGGGTCCCAGCTCCGTCTCTCTTTCAGTTAAGGGGTCTAGACCTACTCCATCTGTGGTGCTCATAAGTTTACGAACCCATGCTAAAGTTGACTAAAAAGAGGAATAAAAAAATCCTCTTTTAGAAATTGATCTTAATGGCTTAATAAAAAAAAAAAAGGAAAAGTCAAACCTTTAATGACACCGGTTTTGGCATGGTGTTAGTCCAGTTATAGCTTAATAGCTGGTTTGATTATCATTGAGAGACGATCTTATAGAAAGTTCCCAATGCCGATCTCTGGGTTTGTGATGATGGCGGGTTATTTTAATTATTTTAAGACCATGGGAACTTTATCAGATGCATAGTATCCTTTAATAATAGGAAATTACTCGTATACACACATATTGTGTACATTTTTATATAATAGGAAGTTAGATTTTCCTAAATGTTTTGAATTAATGCATTAAGATCAATTTCCAAAAGATGTTTTTTTTATTTATTTTTTAAAATCAACTTTAGCATGGGTTTGTAAGCTTTTTTCTCAGAATTGTAAGAAAAAAACGTGAAACAATATTCAGAGAGTTACTTTTCCCATGTGATAGTAAACACGCCATAAGAGATCAATTTCCAAAAGATGATTTTTTTTTTTTTATTCCTCCTTTTAGTCATCTTTAGCATGGGTTCATAAACCTATGAGCACCACTGTACATCAAATTACAGTGAAAGAGTAGCTCACCGTCGTGTTTCTGCTTCCCTCTGTAGACTCCTCTGAACATGGGATCGGTCAGGTTCACCCCGATATCTGGAGAGGGACAGGATGGAAGATCTGAACCGCGATATGTCACTCAACACTGGGTCGGGACTCATTGTTGATACGCTGGAACCAGTAACATCCAGTACTGTGATACTGGTACCAATAACATCCAGTACTGTGATACTGGAACCAATAACATCCTGTACTGTGATACTGGTACCAATAACATCCAGTACTGTGATACTGGCCCCAATAACATCCAGTACTGTGATACTGGAACCAATAACATCCAGTACTGTGATACTGGAACCAGTAACATCCAGTACTGTGACACTGGAACCAATAACATCAAGTACTGTGATACTGGTCCCAATAACATCCAGTACTGTGATACTGGTCCCAATAACATACTGTACTGTGATACTGGTCCCAATAACATCCAGTACTGTGATACTGGTCCCAATAACATACTGTACTGTGATACTGGTCCCAATAACATACTGTACTGTGATACTGGGACCAATAACATCCAGTACTGTGATACTGGGACCAATAACATCCAGTACTGTGATACTGGAACCAGTAACATCCAGTACTGTGATACTGGAACCAGTAACATCCAGTACTGTGATACTGGAACCAGTAACATCCAGTACTGTGATACTGGAACCAATAACATCCAGTACTGTGATAATGGAACCAGTAACATCCAGTACTGTGACACTGGAACCAATAACATCCTGTACTGTGATACTGGTCCCAATAACATCCATTACTGTGATACTGGTCCCAATAACATACTGTACTGTGATACTGGGACCAATAACATCCAGTACTGTGATACTGGAACCAGTAACATCCAGTACTGTGATACTGGAACCAATAACATCCAGTACTGTGATACTGGGACCAATAACATCCAGTACTGTGATACTGGTACCAATAACATCCTGTACTGTGATACTGGAACCAGTAACATCCAGTACTGTGATACTGGAACCAGTAACATCCAGTACTGTGATACTGGAACCAGTAACATCCAGTACTGTGACACTGGAACCAATAACATCCTGTACTGTGATACTGGTCCCAATAACATCCAGTACTGTGATACTGGTCCCAATAACATACTGTACTGTGATACTGGGGCCAATAACATCCAGTACTGTGATACTGGAACCAGTAACATCCAGTACTGTGATACTGGAACCAATAACATCCAGTACTGTGATACTGGGACCAATAACATCCAGTACTGTGATACTGGTACCAATAACATCCTGTACTGTGATACTGGAACCAATAACATCCAGTACTGTGATACTGAGACCAATAACATCCAGTACTGTGACACTGGTCCCAATAACATCCAGTACTGTGACACTGGTCCCAATAACATACTGTACTGTGATACTGGAACCAATAACATCCAGTACTGTGATACTGGGACCAATAACATCCAGTACTGTGATACTGGGACCAGTAACATCCAGTACTGTGATACTGGAACCAATAACATCCAGTACTGTGATACTGGTCCCAATAACATACTGTACTGTGATACTGGAACCAGTAACATCCAGTACTGTGATACTGGGACCAATAACATCCAGTACTGTGATACTGGGACCAATAACATCCAGTACTGTGATACTGGAACCAGTAACATCCAGTACTGTGATACTGGTCCCAATAACATCCAGTACTGTGATACTGGTCCCAATAACATACTGTACTGTGATACTGGTCCCAATAACATACTGTACTGTGATACTGGAACCAATAACATCCAGTACTGTGATACTGGGACCAATAACATCCAGTACTGTGATACTGGGACCAATAACATCCAGTACTGTGATACTGGGACCAATAACATCCAGTACTGTGATACTGGAACCAGTAACATCCAGTACTGTGATACTGGTAGCTGTGAACTGCTATGTGGTCATTTTTAGCAGCGCTAGCTCAAACTAGCTCACGTGCTAACTGAAAACATGCAGGTTTGTCTGTTTACAGGAAACAACAGCATACGGTAACCCTGACACTCAAATTCTTCTGTCCTCTCTTTATGTTTTATTAATCTAACCATTCAACACAAGTGTCTTACCGATGAATTTGTGCTGCGCCATGCTTGAAAGAGTTATACTTCTGATAAGAACCACACATGCAGCTCTCACCAATCCCATGCCGTAACACCGTAAGTACCCTAGAAAAGAGAAGCCACATCACTAGCCACATCACTACTTTATTCAATTCAAAATACTTTATTTTCCCGGGGAATTCAAGGCTAATTATTGTGCAGGAATACACAAGAAATAACAGAACATAAATACACGTAAACAATTATTTACACACATAAGAAATAGACCAGACAAGCGTCGTCACACAAATTACTTTTGCGCATTTTGTTGATAATTACGGTCATAACGTCCACACGCCGCAAAATCCCAGAATCCTCCGCGCCG
Organism: Etheostoma cragini; assembly: GCF_013103735.1. Lineage (NCBI taxonomy): Eukaryota > Metazoa > Chordata > Actinopteri > Perciformes > Percidae > Etheostoma > Etheostoma cragini. Next base: position 23,082,919 of record NC_048420.1, on the reverse strand, counting down.
CTCGCCGAGAAGGTGACAGGGGACGGTGAAAATGGCCACTGCCTATCTCACTCACCACCAAAAGGTGTTGCGACTTTACAAGAAGTCACTGCGACACCTCGAGTCATGGTGCATCTTTAGGTAAGAGCAGCGGCCTTCGTTTAGGCTCCGGGGCGAAAAATAATACAGAACATCGCTGCTGTCCTCGGGTCTGTCTTGTCTGCACTGCGGCTAAGCTAACAGCTAAGCTAACGGCTAAGCTAACTGCTAACCAGGTCACTCATTACAACGCTAGCTAGCTAGCTAAGTCAGTCAGTCCCACTGCAAAAATACCGATCCTCGTCAGCTCGTTAACCTTCAATTAAACCACAAATACATCCCTGAAACTGCCCTTCTAATTTATATTGTTTATATTTGTATTTATATTGTTTGAAGCTGAGTTAATTTACATGTTTACAGGGCGCTAGCTAGCGTCGAAATCAGTGAATAGTCGAGTTATAGTAGTTAAAGCTTGGCTCTGTCTCCTGGCAGACAGCCTAATACATGTTCACGTAGCTATAAAACTGCTATAAATTGTTTTTTTGTTATCTTTAATTGGCCATCACGTTGGTCAACTGTTGTTAAATGTGCTTTAAACACTCATTTGGATTGCATTGATCACAACTCCAAACACTGGTCTGTAAAGTTGTTATTGTTATTATTATTATTATTATTATTATGTTATTAACCCTTGTGTTGTCCTCTGGTCAAAGTAACCCCGTTTCTAAGGGTTTTTATATCAGAAATATGGGTTTTTTACCCAGAATATCATGGTGCATGCACCTGATGCATGCATCATTCTTTGCACAATTGGGGGGGGGGGGGGGCAGTAGCTCAGTCAGCAGGCAGTTGAGTTGGAAACTGGAGGGTCGCTGGTTCAAGTCCCCGTACGGACCAAAGGACAGAGTGTGGATTGGTAGCTGGAGCTCCAAACCGTCACCCCCCCCCCCCCCCCCCCCCCATAGTATAAATTATTCATTATTATTAGTAAAGGAGTAGTAGAGATTTAATCAATCAGTTCATACAAACTTATGTTGGTCAACCATTGGGAATGTTGAAAGAAGAAGAAGAAGACTGTGTTTCCTTTTTAGGATTTATTTATTTTTTTTTAGCAGTGGGGGCCGAAGAACAACCACGCTGCCAAATGTTTTTGTAATGACCCCCCCCCCGGACCTGTATATATTTAATTACCTCTGTTCACTCACAATGAGGCGTATTGTCCGTTGATATTAAATTGTGTATTTTGAGGAACTATCGGCCATTTAACATCTACAACAGGTCATGCTTTTTTTTTTTTTTTTAGGGAAACCCAAATGACTACATCTGTAGACTATTTCCAGTTTATATCACATGACACTGACTCCCTGACCATTTAATGTTCCCAGATGTTTGATATCAGAGCGATGAGCTGACAGAACTGACAGGTTGAGCGTTGTCCAATTAGAGCGGAGCCTCCGCGGGGGCGTCTTGGGTGGAGTTGTGTGTTTAATGAGGGTGTGACGAGATTAAAACGCGAGATCCCCCTGCCGCTTTTAAATCATTTGTGTGGCAACATTTTGGATTTCCTGCGGAAATGATAAACGGCGAAAGAGTGACAGACAAGACGAACACAATATGTAAACATTGTAAGAAAAAAATGCCGTATACCGCGGCTAACACGAGCACTATGCAAAAACACTTACAGCACAATAACATTCATCATTAATAGTTGATTTCAAAATGCACCTAAATTGTTTTGCATTTTGTGATTTTTCAGTTGAATAAAAAAACTATTTTCCATTCATATATTTCAACGAGGATTTCTTAAATTTAAAAAAAAAATCTTGTCTCGTCTCGTTCTCGTGAACCCAATCTCGTGATGTGTCTCGTCTCGTGGAGTAAGCGTCTCGTCACACCCCTAGTGTTTAATAGTTGAAGTTCAAGCTTTTTGACTGTTGTGTTCTCCCGTCGTAGAGACAAGTATCGGTTCTACGCCTGCATGCTTCGGGCTCGCTTCGATGAGAACAAGGACGAGAAGGACCTGGTGAAGGCCACCAGGATGCTGAAGGCGGGGGAGGAGGAGTTCTGGTCCAACCAACACCCCCAGCCCTACATCTTCCCCGACTCTCCTGGGGGGACGTCCTACGAGAGATACGAGTGCTACAAGGTGAGGCTCGGTGGGCTCCATCTGGACAGGAGGGGTGTGCAAAAAAATCAATTCACATTCATATCGCGATTCAAGATCTATAAATACAAAATCAGGTCATGAAATTCCCAAAAAATCAATTCTTTTTTTAGTTTTTGTATCGGCGTGTATACTATCACATGGGAAAGTAACTACATTTACATACTTGGAGTCGTTTTTTCACGTTTTCTTCTTACAATTATAAGAAAAAAGGTTATATACAGTGGCTTCCCCCCCCCCCCCCATCATCATATACCCTTCACCATATCTACAGATTGGCATTTATTATTATTTTAAAGAAAATTATTAAAAAATGAATTAAGGCAGTAAGATCAATTTCCAAAAGATGTTCTTTTAGTCCTCTTTTTCCTCAGCTTTAGCATGGTATCTGTAGTTTTCCCCCGCAATTTGTGATACAAAATGATTTAAAAGCAAACTCATGGTTTGAGACCTTTTCTGTACCGGAAAACAAAACAAAACTGTCATGATGTGGCGTTTTGTGACTAGAATACATTTGCTCTCACCAGTGCATCGCCATGTGTCCGTCCTCAGCAACCCCAACAGTACGTCTGAAAACGTCCCCGTTAGACAGGAAACGGCATCAACGTATTCTTTGTAGAGCTTAAACATTTGCCGAAAGAACCGAGCAGGCCTTCCCTGTTGCACGATCCAACATCTTCTTCAAAGCAATTCCACTTACAGCGTGAAGTTTGTTCATGTCCGAGATGCCGGATGTCAGACTTTATCCTGCAAATGTACTTCTGTTGATCTAATTCAGCCAATCAGGAAACACATGCTGACAATCCTAATGTGACATGATGAAAAGTCCTGAGCTCTGTTTTCTGGTCCCACAGGTCCCAGAGTGGGCGCTGGACCACTGGCACCCCTCAGAGAAGGCCATGTACCCGGACTACTTCGCCAAGAGGGAGCAGTGGAAGAAACTGAGAATGCAGAGCTGGGACAAAGAGGTGGGCAGTTCAGACCAGAGCCCGACCGATATAGCGGCCGATATTAGGCATTTCCCAATCAATCTATGTTTTATTAAACATTCATTAAGCTGTCAGTTATGTTATGGGCATTGGCGTTGCATAGTCTGTCCACCAGAGGGCACTCTTTAATGCACTATTAATCAGGGTGACCCTGTTTACAATTTAAATTTTAAATGAATTTTGATTGTCATTTAATTTTACGAGCCGACTGCATCCCAAACGCTGCTACTTCCTCCTGTGTGGGACTGTCGATCAGAGAAAACGCACCCCTTAAAATGGCTTTGGCTCTGACAAATGGGGATTTGAACCTGTTCATTTGATGATGAAACTAACCGCCAGTTGTGGCCCCTCCGTCTGGTTTCAGGTCGCCCAGCTGCAGGCCGAGACTCAACCGGGCGGCCCCAAGACCGAGGCCCTCCCCCCCGCCCGCAAGGAGGGAGACCTCCCCCCTCTGTGGTGGCAGTACGTCACCCGCCCCAGGGAGCGCCCCACATAAACAACCCTCCACCTCCTGGGATGGGCGGATCCCACCTGTCTGTAAAGAATCAGTCATTCACCTGTGCAGGTGTCATGGCTGAGGAATCAACCTGCCTGCATCCACACTGATGCTTAGTAGTCCGTTTGAGGAGGTTGCTGACTTAGAAAAGTCCTGTACATGTTTCAGATAATAACTTAGTAACTGTTCCAATAAATAAATAAATATATATATGATGTAAATTGGGTTTGTGTGTTGTGTGTAATGAGACACATTGCATGCTGTTTTACTGCAACTGTGACCCTAACGTGAGTTATTTTGGTACTTTCCGGTTATCTCGACCTCATAAAAACAATGATGCTATCGTCCAATAGCAGGCGGCCAATGATTCTTCACGTCACCCAGAATAGCATCGAATGGATTCTTTTCGCCGATACCGCTTCTCTACATGAACTCGGCCAAGTAAGACTTTAGGAAGTGAGGATCTGTGCCTCTGTGCTTCTTATTCATCCACTTTGCTGATCCCCACATCCTTTCCACGGTCTGAGTGTGTGCGCCTGTCTCGGGGTTCACAAAGTTGTAACGTTGGTTGACCTTGAAGTGCTCAAATCCAGCCGATCTTGAAAGAATTTCACAGCTTCCTCCTCAGTAGTTGGCAGGCTAAAGAGGTTCATCTTTCTAGCCGGGAATGAGATAACGGTCGATAACGGGCGGAAAAATGAGGTCGAGATAACCGGAAAGTACCGTTATTTTCAGTTTGGCAGTTTTTTTTCTTCTTTCTCTTGGGGTCAAGACGAGATGCGTTGACATTCTGAGTTTTGTTTTTTTTAATTCGTTTAAAGTGCCCATATGATGAAAAAAATCTCACTTTTTCTGGGATATGAGGTGTTATTTTGTGTCTCTGGTGCTTCCACACGCATACAAACTTGGAAAAAACAACAACTTCATGGTGTTCTGAGTGAGATCCGGTTCCTGAATGTCCTCTGCCTTCAGTCTCCAGGTGAGCTGTTCAACATCTGCACGGCTTTCTACCAACAAGGGTTTTATATCGCTCATGGTCAACTCTGTTCTTTATGACTTCCTGTCTGCGGCTCTCAGCCCCGAGCCCATTGGTTCATACTGAAGGTGTGACTCTTTTGGAAAAAATGGCTCACAAATTATTTTGTTAATGCTCAGATTTCTTAAAGCAGATAACTTGTTTTTAGCAAACATGCGAAAAAAGCTGAAAAAGTGCTTTTGTTGGGGACTATTTTCAGCAGCGGATTTATACATGATTGGTGCTCTTGTGAGTATTTCTGGCTGCCCCTTCGCGGCAGCTAGCAGTCCTGGTGCGTCTTTATGGCGACAAGCGTGGCCTGAAGTTGCGTGGTCGTACCATCATGGTGACCACCTTCAGAGAGTAGAAGTCCGAGTCCTTCCAGGAGAACCAGACGATGCCGTCCGGCCCGAGCAAGTTCTGAGCTTTCAGAGAGTAGTGCCCGCCCTGGTTCAACACATAGTTTAATTAATAACACATTTAGAGATTACACATTAAACTTCCACAGTTGATTACTTACATGAAGACAATCATCTTTTGTATTAATATTTTTTAAGAAATTCTATGTTGAAATATGCGAATGACGTTTTATCTTGTTGAATATGCGCCAATTTCGCATATATTTACAGAACAGAAACGTGAACATTGGATAAAGCTGGGTTGCAACATCTCGTTTATGTTTAAATATGCAAATGAGGCATTAACTACTGCTAACTTTTTGGTAAATTTGGGAGAAGTCTATAGACTCAAGTAGACAAAGTAGCAAAATAAATACCTAAACAGGGCTGGGTTTCAAAAAAATAGAGTTTCCAATTTAAATTCAAATGATTTTTGAAACAACATTGTTGTATATTAGTGTTTTTAGAGTTAGACTTTTTCATTTGAATCAAAAAATTTAAAAAAATCGACCTGTGAAAACTTATTTGTCCTGATAGCTCGTCAGGAAGCGGGCTAAATAAAAAGCTCCAAAGCTACATTTTGGCGAGGGGAAAAACTGGCACGGCCATTTTGAAATGGGTTCCCTTGACCTCTCACCTCCTGATACATGAATGAAATCTCACTTACTACTCTATAGAGTCCAGTGATGACGTACTCGATTGTTCGACTGTTTCGATTAGCTCGTAAATGGATGCGGAGGAGGTGAAACGGAGGCTGGCCTCTGGAGGACTTGTTTTATGTCTTTGTTGCAACTTCCAAGTGGTCTATAGTAATAAATAATTAATTAATCATTTATAAATGACGTGTTCTGTAGACAATTCCAAAGAGATGTGTTTTTGCAAACATCTGAATAACGTTGGGCTGGAAACAGGTTCTGGCTTTTAAAAATCTGTCAATCAAAATGTAGTTGTCGGGCTCCGACCGAATTCTTCTAACTTTTAAGGCCCGATTGCAGCTCTACTTGGGACTTGACTTTGACTCGCAGACTGATGACTTGGACTCGAGGATTTATGAAATCAGACTTGGAAGTTGGATGAAGGTTCTGACTTGTTTTACGTGTAATAGGCAGTAATGGGGTACTCCAGTAATGGGCTTGGACTCGAGCCGCTAGTCTCTGGACTCAGATTCATACTCCGGTAATGGGCTTGGACTCGAGCCGCTAGTCTCTGGACTCAGATTCATACTCCGGTAATGGTCTTGGACTCGAGTCTCTAGTCTCTGGACTCGAGTCGCTAGTCTCTGGACTCAGATTCATACTCCGGTAATGGGCTTGGACTCGAGTCTCTAGTCTCTGGACTCGAGTCGCTAGTCTCTGGACTCGAGTCGCTAGTCTCTGGACTCAGATTCGAAGTCCGGTAATGGTGACAGACTTGCCTTGGACTTGACTTGGACTCTTCTTTGGGGACTCAGACTCAAACACTAGGGACTCAGGACCTGACTTCAGGGGACTCGACAACAACACTGACATACTAGAGGCGCACAATGTCTTTAACATTCACACAATATTGGTTTTGTAACTGAAATATTGAATTAATAATCAGTGGTTGATACCCAGCCCTACTAAATATGTATTTTTGATGTTTTTTTACCCTCTACACTCTGAAATAACACATCAAAATTCAACATTTAAAAATGGTTTCTCCCCTTTAACAACATATTAATGTGGTTTCAACATAAAGTCAGTGCACATTGTTCTGTGTTATTAAAACGATGCTACTATATCTTGTATTTGGTGTATTTGTACACACAGTCCTACCCTGTAGTAGACGCCGTTGAGGTTGGCGTAGAAGCACTGGTGGAACCACCAGCCGGCGTGGCTGATCTCGGCACAGATGTTGCCGGTGTCCGGCGTGCTGAAGCCCTGCTGGTCGTGGTACCACCCGAACGAGTCCTCCACCGTGCCGCTGAAACCAGACACATGGAGGCGGTACTGGTTCTCCTCGTTCTCTATCCTGCGGGCGGAGGACAAGAAACCAGAACCCCTTAGCGTCATGGGTTAGGTTGGGCTTCATTTGGACATTAACAATTCTTTCTGTCAATTTTCGGTTCTAATAGATTCTCGATTCTGATCTTCGGAGGGCTGGAGTCTAAACGGGTCACATGCTTATTTCACAGATAAAACAACGAGCATTGCCCATGACCATTGTGAGTGGTTTAACCCTTGTGTTGTCTATTTTTCTCACTTTTTCCCCACATTTTTCCCACTGTTTTGGCGTTTTTTCCAAACTTTTTTTGATATTTTCAATGTTGAAATTTTCAGTGCTTATTTCGACGGCCCATTTCTTTGTGACAAAAAAAAAAAAAATTAACGGAAAACGCGTCAATCATCTTCTAGGGGTTGGGGGGGAAACCGATACAGCGTAGTATCGCAATATTTTCTGTGGCAATACTGTATCGATACACAGCAGCCAAGGATGGATCTTTTATTCTAACTATATATTATAAATTGTTGGTCAGTTTGTCCCATGTTTGTAATATAAATATTTTAATATAATTGAAGTGATATGAACAAACAGATTTATATTTTTAGATGAAACAGATGTTGACAAAGTTTCCTTTTTGGGGGACGTTGTTTGAAATTGGGGAAAATTAGAAGTTGGAAAAAAGGGTTGTAAATTGCAATATATCACAGAATATTGCAATATGTTTAGAATCGCAATAATATTGTATCGTGGCGTAAGTATCGTAATGCTATCTTATCGGGATGCTATCCTATCGTGCTGCTATCCTATCGTGATGCTATCGTATCGGGATGCTATCCTATTGTGATGCTATCCTATCGTGCTGCTATCCTATCGTGCTGCTATCCTATCGTGCTGCTATCCTATTGTGCTGCTATCCTACCGTGATGCTATCGTATCGGGATGCTATCGTATCGTGATGCTATCGTATCGTCATGCTATTGTATCGTGATGCTATCGTATCGTGATGCTATCGTATCGGGATGCTATCGTATCGGGATGCTATCGTATCGTGATGCTATTGTATCGTGAGGCTATCCTATCGTGATGCTATTGTATCGTGATGCTATCGTATCGGGATGCTATTGTATCGTGATGCTATCCTATCGTGATGCTATTGTATCGTGATGCTATCGTATCGGGATGCTATCGTATCGTGATGCTAGCGTATCGTGATGCTATCGTATCGGGATGCTATCGTATCGTGATGCTAGCGTATCGTGATGCTATCGTATCGAGGCGTCTGGTGGTTCCCACCCCTATTATCTTCATTATTATTATTTTCTTCCACAGTTTGCCTCCGTACCTGAAGCTGTGGTACAGGGCGTGTCTGCGGACGTGGTTCCAGTCCTGAAGCTCGATGCGGAGGCTGTAGTCGCCCTGGTTGGACAGCAGGTGGAGCTTCTGGTTGCCCAGCCAGTGTTCTCCCCGCGGCTCGCCGAAGCCGTCGCGATACTCGGACCAGCCGCGGTTAAAACTCACCAAGCCGTCACGCCGCCTCTGGAACACCGTCCAGCCCCCACCTGCAGCACACACACACACACACACACACACACACACACACACACACACACACACACACACACACACACACACATACAAAGATATAGATTATGTCCAATTACACACTTTGGTGGACAACCAAATTTACAGGTATGCCTATTCAAAGAAACACTTAAGAGGTGTAGGCCCTACACCATGACTGGCTACTTCCGGTTTAGCACGCTTGAATGGGGATTATTTTATCGGACCAAATGGAACAAATTCGGAGTCCATTTTGGGGGGATTAGGGTTAGGGACGTGTCTTTCACCATGTAAGTATAGGGACAAGTCTTTTTGGGCCAGAGGGCATCACGTGACGGACACTGTAGTTGCAGTTCCATCATTTGGCCGGGTTCATTTGCATAATTTCCACTGTATATCATGGATATCCATGATATTAAGAGAACGCTGTATATTCTGCCAACAGAGCTCAGCCCATAGACTTAACATTGTGGTGACCATGGTTTTTAACCCTTGTGTTGTCCTCCCTGCTAAAAAATAAATAATCTTTCAATATTTAATTGCATATTTTTGAGGCTTCTGGCACTTTTTAAACGTTCATTTTGTCACTTTTTTTAGATTTCTGCTCCTTTTTTGTCACTTTGCCGTTTTTAACGTTTTTTCTCCACCAGTATATACACCGCTAACACCAAATAGAAAGACTCATAAATGACTCTGGGCTCTCTATATGCGTGTGAACAGATAAGTGTGTGTGTGTGTGTGTGTGTGTGTGTGTGTGTGTCTCACCCTCTGTCTCCATGTCGCAGTAGACCGGCAGGACGGTGCCCGGCGACAGGATGATGTTGTACACACCAGAATGACGAACACCGTTGTGATACAGAGACGCACAGTCGGATGAACATGAAGACAGGTGCTGTCTCGCTTATGGAGAGAGAGAGAGAGAGAGAGAGAGAGAAACACAGCATCATCAAACACTTCAACTACATATAAAGTTGTTTCTTTAAATTTCACAGGTGATTATGGCAATGTCCCTACATGTAAATACTTGTTCTTGCTGTATAAATAAATAATATATGTAATATTCAGAGATGGCTAAACTACTCACTTCACGTACTCAAGTAGAAGTACAGATACTTGTGTTAAAAACTACTCTGGTAGAAGTAGAAGTACTAATTTAACTTCTTTACTCAAGTAAAAGTTACAAAGTACAGGCTTGGAAATTTACTTAAAGTGTAAAAGTAAAAGTAGAATGAGGAAACGATGAGTCATGATAAATGTAACATGTCGGGCTCACAATGGTTTCTTCACTTTTAATCATGTTGCCGTCCATAATGCTATGCTAATGCTAACGTTAGCGCCATCAAGCCGCAATGATTTGCCGCCGAATCTGTCGGAAATGCAACGTATAGTCCCATCCGATTAGTTTCCACTGGAACTATTAGAAACTAAAGTAACGAGATAGTTTTATCAAATGTAAGGAGTAGAAAGTACCGATGTTCGTGTTGAAGATATAAGGAGTAAAAGTAAAGTCGGCACAAAAATAACTAGTTAAGTAAAAATATATCTGGAAAATCTACTTGAGTAATTATTTCTACTTCGTTACTTCCCATCTCTTTTAGTATTATAATGTGTAAAAGTACGGCCCTGAAGTCTTTATTAACCCTTGTGTTGTCCTCGGGTCTAATTGACCCGTTTCAAAGGGTTTTACTTCAGAAATTTTAGATTTCTTTCAACCAAATTGCCCAAAAATTACATGGATGATTTCATACAACGTTCTTCAGGTAAAATTAATGATCACTTTCACTGAATTATTTGGGTGTTTTATTTAATCTTTTAGCATTTGAATTCTTTTTTTAATGGTTTTAAAGCAGTATGGGGACTAAACTTTGACATCTACCCATCTGTGATCCACTCAACATCCTCAGATCTTAACTATTAGTCAAAATAATTCACGATTTCTGCCTTTTTAACTAAAAACGTATGTATAATTTGATATAAATGAGGTTTGTTGACCATAAATTCCAAGAATAAGTGTAAAACCTGTTATTAAACCAGCTCAGGTTAAAAAGAAATGCGCCAAAAGCTGGAAAAAGTGAGAAATAAATCAGAAAAAGCAACAAAAACATCGGAAAAGCACAAAAAAAGGTTCATTTTCAATTTCGACCTGGAAGGACAAGGGTTAACGAGAAGACAACACGAGGGTTAAGAAAAGGAAGACCTGTTTGGAATTTTGCCGATCGGACACCGCAAAACTTTAATCTATCAACCAGCGTTACTGCGGCTGGCTGCAGCGGTATCCTGCGTGCAGAGGGAATTTGAATGACAACCGTTTGTCCCGCCCCTCGGATTGAGCCCAGCCAATGAGTGAGTTCCCAGACCCAGCACCCTGATGTGGGTCTGGCTCGTCAGGCTACCACGTGGCACTGAGGATGCATGATGAAACCCACGTACATGTAAATGGACTGTTCTTATACAGCGATCAACGACAACTCATAAAGAGTTATCTCGAGACCCTTTACAGATAGAGCAGATCTAGACCACGCTCCAGAATTTACAAGGACCCAACAGGTCTAGTAGTTTCCTCCAGAGCAAGCAACAGTGCGACAGTGGCGAGGAAAAACTTCCTTTTAGGCAGAAACCTGGGACAGACCCAGACTCAGACCCAGACCCAGACCCAGGCCCAGGCCCAGGCCCAGGCCCAGACCCAGACCCAGGCCCAGACTCAGACCCAGACCCAGACCCAGGCCCAGACCCAGGCCCAGGCCCAGGCCCAGACCCAGACCCAGACCCAGACCCAGGCCCAGGCCCAGGCCCAGGCCCAGACCCAGACCCAGACCTAGACCCAGGCTCTTGGTTGGCGGAGTCTGACGACCCGTTGGGGTTTAAATGAAAAGTGGCAATAACAGTCACAGTAAAACATAGTAGTTTGTAGTAGTTTTTTGTAGTAGTTTATGGCATAGCAGGGCAATGTGTGGCAGGTGTTCACACACACACACACACACACACACACACACACACAAACGCACACACACAGTCGTGTCTGGCTATCTTTGTGGGGACCAGTCATTGACATAATGCATTCCCTAGCCCCTAACCCTAACCTTAACCATCAAACCTAAATGCCTAATCTTAACCCTCACCCTAACCCTAACCTTAACCTTAAAACCTAAATGCCTAACCTTAACCCTCACCCTAACCCTAACCCTAACCTTAACCATCAAACCTAAATGCCTAACCTTAACCCTCACCCTAACCCCAACCTTAACCATCAAACCTAAATGCCTAACCATAACCATCAAACCTAAATGCCTAACCATAACCCTAACCCTAACCCTAACCATAACCTAACTCTAACCCTACTCCTAAAACCTAGTGTTATTCCTCAAAAGGCCCTTTAACGTTAAGGGGACCAGCATTTTGTCCCCACAAAGCTGTCAGGTCCCCATAAGTATACTGTTTTCACAGTTTTTGGTCCCCACAAATGTAGCAATACCTGGTCCACACACACACACACACACACACACACACACACACACACACACACATATTCCGGGGTTCAGTGTCCCATCCAACTCATCACCATGTACCTGGTGTGTCTCTCATGCCGAGCAGCGGTGAGGTCCGGACCACGTTGATCTTGCAGCCCGTCTTGCGGCCCGCGCGCTCCACGGCCGCCGACAGGTTGCGTAGCTGCGCCTGCAGCTCGTGCAGCAGCGTGGCGTGCACGTGGAAAAGCGTGCCGACCTCCACCTGACGCAGCTCCAGAGAACTCAACCGCTGGTCAGAGGTCAAGTTTACACCAACACTTTCCACACCCTGAGGGATAAGAAAAGAGAGAAGAAGACAGGTGGTTTAGTGTGGCGTGTCTTTGTTATCAATGCAGAATCTGTTGCTATGTTTCCATCCATTTCTTTTCCGGAATTAAGTGATAATGAATGAAAAATGCCTCATGGAAACGGTAAAATTCGACTTTCATACTCAAAGGAAATACGTTCAGTCTCATCGGATTTTGTCTTGACCGATATACGGCTTATGCGATAAACGCTGAACGTTATTTACCGGATGAATAATGAATTGCGATTGAGTTTTAGGTCATTTTACGGTTGCAACCCGCCACAAAACGCAGAAGAAGAAGTTTTAGTTCATTTCAGCTCTGTATTTCCGCTGTTTGCACACATGGCGGGGGGGGGGGGCGGGCGTCAACAAAAGACAGATGGAAGTGGACGGACGAGGAGACGAGAGACTTTCTGAATTTAATTCATCAGGAACTGGCGAAGCAAATGGCCGACACAGTTAGGACAAGCCGTGGGACGTCCTGCGGAGTCAATGGAAGACGCTCAGACAGCGAGACATCAACAATTCGATTGACAAGCGGATGGAAACTTATCTTATGGTTCATACAAAGTGTGTTTTAAAAAAAGAAATCTTTTAAAACTAATCTAGTGTTTAACATGTGAAAGCCAAAAGATAAATCAATCAAAAAGGGAACGCATTGTCTACTTTGATCAGCAAAAAAATAGCAAATGTCACAAAATTAGGCTACTGTTTAACCCTTATATCGGTGTATATATATATTGGTATCGGGTCAAATTGACCCATTTCTAATTTTCACAAGAAGAAAAATGGTACAAGTGACATTTTTTCTACCTTAAATCAGCATCCTTTCCTTATTTCCTGTAATTAACATGTATTCCTGACTCAGTTCAGAACATTATTATGGATATGACACTTATGTTGTTTCCATAGTGGATTTTTAACCTGAATTATAACCTTTTGACAAAAAAACTAACCCAACTTCCATGTTTAATTGTGTGCTAGTAGAGACTGATTGGATTCCCTAAACATATACGTTATCTCAGCTGTCTGAAATGGAGATAAAGACAATGTTTGTTAATAGATTATGAAGTACAATTTTATTTCAGAATAGTTTTTAAAAATGTTGTTAGAAATCTGCTTCACAATACTAGTTATCTAAATATTATATCCATAGGTCAAATCTATCTTTAAAATTCGGTTTGTAATAGTATTAATTTCTACATTAATCCAGTACATATCCATGTCCTACACTTATGGAACCAGTGTATATCCTGCACTTATGGAACCAGTGTATATCCTACACTTATGGAACCAGTGTATATCCTGCACTTATGGAACCAGTGTATATCCTGCACTTATGGAACCAGTGTATATCCTGCACTTATGGAACCAGTGTATATCCTGCACTTATGGAACCAGAGTATATCCTGCACCTGCTGCTATTGCACTTCTGGTTAGACCTAAACTGCATCTCGTTGCCTTGTACCTGTGTAATGACAATAAAATTGAATCTAATCTAATCTGATCTAATCTGATCTAATCTAGAACCCCAAATAGATCCCGGGTCAGTTTGACCCGAGGGATACGAGAGGGTCCCGAAAGATAAGACAACACAAGAACCCTTTGGGGCCCTCTCGTACCCCTTGATTTTTTTACCCCGGGTGGCCCAGAGACGCTCCAGCCTGCAGCTAATCCTGTTAGCTCTCCGGGTTAATGAAGACTTAGTGTGAGAAGACAGAGAGACAATAAACACAGAGAGATAAAGACAGGCAGGGATAAATGGAGAGAAACAGAGGAGGTGTTGTGTTTTACCTGCCCGGGTAATCTCTTCCTTCTACACATTAAATGTTGCTTGTAACAGTTGTTTTTAGCATTTCCTGTATTGTTTTCATTCAGTGTCAGAGTATATTTTTACCTTTTAAAGATGAGTTGTTAGCTATGTTAGCTTGAAAATCAAAGTACAATTAAGGCCATCTGGGAATTTAACCTGCTGTTGAGATTAAAACTCAGGGCATCATCACAGTCATGTGTATTCATCTTTTCATTTGAATTAAGATAATTTTTAGAGCATTTTATACCTCTTCATTAGTGACAATAGATAGACGGGAAAGGTGGAAGAAAGAGAGAGAGAGAGAGGGATGGGGATGAGGCGCAGCAAAGGGCCGCAGGTCAGAATCGAACCCCGGGCCGCTGCAAAAGGACTCTACCGGGTGAGCTAGAGGACGCCCCGTTTGTATCCCTCTTTAAGGAAACATCTTCTATAAAACAAATCAGTTTGAAAAAGAAAAGAGAGGTCACTTCTCTCTGAAAAACCAAGATGGCAACGGCACAAATGCCAAACTCAAGGTTCCAAAATGTTATTCACAAACCAAAGGGTGGCATAACTTTTACTACAGTCTCTGTATATATATATATATATATATATATATATATATATATATATATGTGTGTGTGTGTGTGTGTGTGTGTGTGTGTGTGTGTGTTTTGCCACTACACCACCTCTAAAATTGTCTGAACTCACAGTAATTGTGAACCTATTCCCCCTCAAGGGCAGGCAGATTTGTATTAATAAAAATAAAATACCCCCCCACATCATCACATACTCTTCACCATATCTAGAGATCAACATGGGGAACTTTCCATGAGATCATCTCTCGATGCAAATCAAACCAGTTACACTGAAATAACACCATGCATATCTCTAGGTATGGTGTAGAGTATGTGATGATTGGGGGGGGGGGG
>NC_048420.1:23065423-23067677 GCF_013103735.1 Etheostoma cragini | reverse complement strand
CTTATGCCCCTGTATTTTAACATAGGGGGTGTATACTTATGCCCCTGTATTTTAAGGAAGAACATTTATTTATTTACATTACATTATTCATTCACAAAGAAAATTGGTGCCCTAAAAAGGTTGGATTTTCCCAATTCTTGTTCCTCTTTTCAATCAACTTTAGCACGGCTGTGTTAATTTCTTAAACCAATGTACATATTCTTTCTAAAAAAGGTCCCATGGTGTTCCACATGAAGAGGACTTCCTCTCTCTCTAAAGTCAACTACCGTGATCAGTGTACCTGCTCCTCCAGGGCTGAGATTCGATGGCTGTGGTTCCTCAGCTCCTTCTGCAGCTCTGACATTGTCTCCGTCAGGTGGTCCAGCTGCTCTTTCCTGTTCTGGTTCTCGTGGAGCCAATACGAGATGTCGTCTGTGCAGCGGAACATGTCCGGGCAGCGTTTCTGCGACGTTCCCACGGGCACCGGGGGCAGCGTGGCCATCAGTCGGCAATGGCCGCTTGATGTCAGATGGCTGCTGTACTCGCCGCACTGTTCTGAGGATGAAGTCCCGATCTCCGGGGACAGGTCCGGGTGTGTTTCCAGGACAGAGGAAGGAGGATGCCAGTCGGCGTCCTCATAGTCGTCCTTGTCGATGTCCCATTTTCTTTCAAAGTTTGTGTCTGGGACTTCCCTGCTTGTTTGGATGTTCGTGTCCAGTACATCTGCGTTTGTTTCTGTGAGGGTGTTGGGGTGCACGTCCTCATCGTGTCCGAGGTCTGAGCGTTCATCAGACGGCGCAAAGTCCCCGGTGACAGGCTGGTGACACCGGCGAGTCAGAAAGACCAATGTTAGTAAAAGGCATCGCCACTTCATCCTGAATATCCAGTGACTCGCCCTCCCTGGTTATTGGTGGCTTTTGAAGTTGCCATTGGACTCACTTAAAATTACGGGATCAACATTAGGGTCACGCGTCATAGCAACAAGATGGGATCCAGACTCCAGACTTCAGTTGTAGGCTTTGATTCAAGTTTAGGAGGAACTGCCCAAAACAAAGTCTGGATAAGGTTCATGGACCCATTGGACCAATCTCAAACTCTGCAAGTTAGAGATTTGTTGCATTTGAAGTTGTCATTAGACTCAACATTAGGGTCATGCGTCTTTGCATCAAGATGAGATGTAGTAGGCTCAAGTTGTAGGCTTTGATTCAGGTTTAGGAGGAACTGCCAAAAACCAAGTCTGGATAAGGTTCATGGGACCGACTGGACAAATCTCAAACTCTGCAAGTTTGAGATTTGTTGAAGTTTAGCCTAGAAAACCTCTGAAGTCCTTAAAGTGAAAGAAAGAAACTGGGTGGACGTTTAAAACCAGTCCATCATTGCCAAGGTCCCCAGCAGGATGGCCTCAGACCTTCTGGTTGGATCTACCACTTGGTTGAAAAGCTGAAAACAAAGTCCAGATGATTCCACGTCCAAATGCTTCTCTGGCAATATTGTCTTCACAGTGTCTTTTGTTCCTTTCCTTTAAATGTGCCTTCAACGGTCCCTGCTGTCCAATGCATCACCACACGGTGGCAATGCAACAGGACAATGACAACAAAACTAAAAAGGTGACTACGTGTCTAGCAATGAAGCTAATGAGCTAAAACATGAAAGACGATCCTTTGCTTAAACTACATTTAAATTCAAATTGAAAACAAAGTGTGTATTATAATCACACATTCCTACCTGTCGCCCGGATGTCCCATCATCACAACGCTTAATCGCCTCAATGGAAACATATTGGGACGGCCAGGAGACTGTTTGCATGTGTTTATGTGAGTGTGTGTGTGTGTGTGTGTGTGTGTGTGTGTTCAGCACCGGTTATGACATCTTATCCTGATAATCCTCTAATGGGATTGGCATCCATTGGCTTGCAACGTAATAGATTACAATAACGTGACCAAGTTACAGTAACACAAATAACACAGCAGACGAAACCGACAGAATGAACAACGATGTGATTTTAACAAATCTGTTGATTTTACGACCAAATAGTAAATCAGGTTTAATAATATAAAATGTGTGTGTCACCACTGTGGTAGAGCTGTGGAGTGTGGGATGCTACAATGGATTTAGCGGAGATAGCAGCAAAATTTGCGGTTTACAAGTTAGTAAATGAGCATAAGCAAAATACAGGCTGATCAAAGGACATTTTAACCCTCATGTTGTCTTCATGTTGTCCTCATGTTGTCCTCGGGTCATATTGACTCGTTTTCCTATATCAATGTTATATATA
>NC_048420.1:23058983-23065323 GCF_013103735.1 Etheostoma cragini | reverse complement strand
CAGATAGTCTAGCTAGCTGTCTGGATTTACCCTGCAGAGACCTGAGGACCAGGTAACCATAGTCCTCAGAAATCCACCTGAGTTCAGAATGCAACACAAAGATAGTGGAAGGGGACGGACATCTGGCCTGAGACGAGGGACATCCAGTAGTGGAACGTGTTAAATAGAGACTAATCGGGCCTTACAGTGACTTGATATAGGCTTAGCATCAATACTAATCCCCTGCCATGTTTATAACACCCTATATTGTGCAAATATTGAAGCGAAAAAAACCACATAGGCTACCGAGGAAATTGTTGAAATGTAAAGTCTGTCTAAAAGGCAAATGAAGTCATTAAGTCATAAAAGTTCTTTGAATTTAGAGATGTAGAACGCTCGCCCCAATCCTAAAGAGAGACTCTGTGAGTATTTATTCCAGGTAATTAAACTTAATATTAAACATGGATTATTTCTGTTTAGTGTAGACAAAGGAACAGAAAAACTGAATTTAATTGCAGGAGTTGGTGAGTAAAGTGCCTCCAGTGCTGCTGTGACGATGATGTTTGTTTGGGTCATCAGACTATACCCTCTTTATATTCTTCCAGAACATACTGGAGGAAGTGTGTGTGTGTCTGTAATGGTCTGAATGGAGGCTCAAGGCCGTGGGAGTGCTCTAATGGGTTGACATCCACCTGCCTGCCTCCACAAGCTGCTTGTTTGTTCCATTAGAAAAACAGAAAAAACAACAGACAGTCAAGTCTTTGTGGAGAGGATGAAACAGGCTTTAGACGAGTTCTTAATAACTTGAGTTCTCCCTCAAGAACAAATCTTAAAATATGAATCAAAACTGAATGTCCTGCTATATTATATATATATAAAATCTAATAATGAATCACACCTAGTCCGCCAATCTACAGGTGTGAGAGTGCCCTTAACGAGAGGCCCCGGGTGGACACAAAGCTTTAAAAAAAAAAAGAAGTTTATCCTCATCAGCCATTAACCCTTGTATGCTGTCTTCCCGTTAAGCATGAACTTGACCTTCCAGGTCAAAATTTAATTTGTTGTTGTGCTTTTCCGATGTTTTTGTCACTTTTTCTGATTTATTTGTCACTTTTTTTTTTTAAACCGGAGCTGGTTTTTTAAACAGGTTTTGAACTTATTCTTGGAAATCATGGTCAAGAAACCTCATTTGTATCAAATTATACATATGTTTTAGTTAAAAAGGCAGAAATTATGAATTATTTTGACTACTAGGTAAGGTTAGGGGATGTTGAGTGGATCACAGACGGGTAGATGTCAAAGTTTAGTCCGGATACTGTTTGGAAACCATAAAAAAATAATTAAAATGCTATAAGAATAAATAAAAACACCCAACAAAATCAATGAAAGTAATCATTAATGTTACCTGAAGAACGTTGTCTGGAATCATCCATGTCATTTTTGGGCAATTTGGTTGAAAGAAATCTAATATTTCCGATATAAGACATTTAGAAACGGGTCAATTTGACCCGAGGACGACACAAGTCGATCCCCTTCAGCTTCTCCATTCGTCACGCAGAGGGCTCAGAGAATGGAAAGATGCTGCAGCAGGTGAGTGGTTGAAAGGGTGTAACTGTAGACTCTGACCCACAGGTTTGAATCCCCTCTTCCCCCCCCCCTGTGACGACATGTCGCTGGGGTGTTAATCTGCCCGATAGGTTGGCTGACATTTAACGCTCGGCTGCAGGAAGCTGGTGAATGGAGATCCGCGCGGTGTTTCTTTCTGTTGACTACGGTTTGGCCCTTGTTGTTGTCGTCTTGTTTCCAGCGTTGAGTCTCCAGTTTGACAGCTGATGGAAACCCAGCTGTGGTTCACACTCCAAAATAAAAAATAAAGTAAAATATGGACGTTTGGACAGTGGCTGTCAGCGTCTGATGCAACTTCGGTGTTTTTATGAAACGTACTGAGGAGAGCAGCATCTAGACGGGGTTTAGCGAGTATTACATAAGGGGTCAGGGGGGTTGAGGGGTCAAACACAGGACTTAACCCTGGAAAGCGGGTTTTTTTTGTCCCGCGTGTGTCCTTAACTGTCCCGTTATTGCCGCGTGTTAGGGAACTGTAAGCCCACCCACGACCTTTCCCTTGACCTTACAGCGTCAAAAGGGACGCCAACAGTCCCGACCAAGCGCGTTATTTGAGAATAACGACAAAGCGTCCGTGTTTTACGAGATGGGAGTGAGAATGTGTTGGTTCACAAAGGTGTAAACAGACTAATAAGACAAATACCATGAATGCCAATGCGAAAAACTGCCACATAAGTCGTTTGTTCAAGCAGCAATCATGACTTATGTTTACGTTTTTATTGGCGGCGCCCCCTTGTGGCCGTGGTAATATTGACGGGAGCACAGAAAGTAAAGTGTCGGAGTAAACGAGCGCCAAATTAAACAAGAACATGACTTCCACCCAGGAGACCAGGGTTCATGTCTCAATTGTAAGAAAAGTAATACGTTTTCTTTTCTTTTTTTAGAAAGAAGAAACTGAGCTAGGCGTCAGTTGAAGTTGAATCTGAAGTTAAGTGACGTGGGATTTGAACCCAAATCACAAACGTTTTCTAAAGTTAAGTAGTTCTGATGGCTAAATGTAACCAAACCGCAACCGTTTCACGCCGTTAACGTGTCTGAAACTGCCTTCTTTCTTTTTCTTTTTTTTTACAAAGACACTACTGTCCTGCTAGTGTTCAACGAAATGTTTGCTGCCCTGGCTCCTTAGCGGTAAAGCAAGCTCGCCATTGACATCAGGACAGCTGAAAGACAACTCATGTCCCACCTTGCAGTGTGTTCAAAATGTCTCCCTGCTGCACCTTCGTTAAGAAGCTGGTGTTTCTAATTAATAATAATAATAATAATAATAATGATGATGGCAGTAGTTTGAGTTTTATCCTATGTTGTCCTCATATTGTCTTCATGTTGTCCTCATGTTGTCCTATATCAGTGTTCTTTTTAATTCCCCAAAATAACATGATTGATTCCACCCAACGCTCTTTGACAAGTACACATCTCTACTTTCATTAATTTTGGGGCGTCTTATTCAATGTTATAGCATTTGAAAATAAGTGTTTTGAAATAGTATTGAGTAAAAGTTGACATATTCCAGTCTGTGATTATCCATCAACATCCATTCCTTTAATTTTAGTCTTAAAAACTCTTAATTTCTCAAACATTAGGTATAATTTGCTACAAATGAGGTTTATTAACCACAAAGTCCAAAAAAATAACTGTAAAACTAAAGTTAATAAGTTTGTGTTACATAGTGTTAAACGTCAAAAAAGTGACAAACATTGAAAAAAAGTGTTGAAAAAAGGGACAAAAACTTAACAAAAAGTTAAAAACATCGATAAAAACGTCAATAAACGTGTTGCTTTTCAATTTTGACGGGAAGAAAACACAAGGGTTAAGAAGCTGGTGTTTCTAATTAATAATAATAATAATAACAATAATAATAATAATAATGATGATGGCAGTAGTTAGAGTTTTTAAAGCTAATGAACTTCTTCTATATGATTCTTGCTGTTTTGAGTGTGCACCTTTCAAGTTGCTTCGGATAAAATTAAATGTAATGTTCTGTAATGGCCCTGCAAGGCATTGAGCTGAATTCTCACAATGATAAGGCTTGAATATTGATGTTCAGAGGGAATATATTTGACTAAGTTCACCCTCCATCATGGAGGTGAGTGCAAAGCAACATGCAGTGGACAAGCAAGTACAGGTCTCAGGGTAAAGGGGTTCATGTGCCGTGTTCATACAGCTGGAAAGCAAGGCACGTCCAGGAGCAAAGGGTGGCTGGGTGGAAATGGACTGGTATAAATACTGAGACACTAATGAGGTAAATGGAGCCCAGGTGAGCATGTGGGCGGGGACTGGCAGGTGATGGAGGGTGTAGCTGGATGTGGGAGTCGGGCAACACGTTTATAGAACCGTTTTCACGGCAGGGCGGACATGTTGACGTGTCACAGGCAAGGCGAGGCAGCTTTATCTGTAGAGCACATTTCAGCAGCAGGGCAAGTCAAAATGCTTTACACAAAATCAGTTAAACAGATGAAACACAAGTATCCTCAAAAGAAATGAAAAATAAAACACAAGTGCAAACTTGAGACTACCTTCGCACTGATTAGTCAGTTATAGTGCTGTCTTTCGTGATCACCCTCAGTGTCTCTACCCTTCACGAGTCTATTTTTAGAGACGTTACCTTTCGTCTCCTCGGACTCTTCTTCACACTAAATAAGCCGATCTAGCGCTGCCTTTTGTGTCTATTTTCAACACTACACATTCACACTTTTTCTTTAAAGTGTTACCATTTGAGTCTTTCTTTCTCTGTATAACAACCTTTATACTTATTCCTTGTTCTCAAAAGAAATTCATAAAACAGATATAACCCAAATGTCAAAAGCATTAAAAAACGATAAAACACATGGACAGTTGAAAATAAAAACATTAAAACACAAAACACAAGAATAAAAGTTACAGTGCAGTATGAGAAATTGAGCATTAAAGAAATTAAACAGTCATTTAAAGAAAGGCAACATCAAAAAGAAAGGTCTTCAGCCTTGATTTAAAAGAACTGAGAGTTACAGCAGATCTGCAGGTTTCTGGGAGATTATTCCAGATATGAGGAGCACAGAAACTGAACCCTGCCGCCCCCCCTGTTTAGTTCTGACTCCGGGTAAAAGCCCAGGTGTGTCTAAACCAATAACGATGGCTGCATTCCAATTAGGAGAGGCCCTGGTGTTGTGCATGCTGACTCACTAAAACATCTCACCGGGACGATTGATGGAATAAAGCCATCGTTAAGGTTGTCAATTTCAACTGGGATTTTCCTACTATGACAATCAAAATGTCTGCTGTAAAAAAAGGTCTGTTGTAACTGAAACGGGGTCGTTGAACACCCTGTTTACATCCAGACACAGCTGATCGGGTAGCACCTCTGACAAGTACAGGTTTTAGGGCAAAGGGGTTCACGTGCCATTTTCACCAGATAAGAGAAAACACAGCTCGATGCCTGTTGTTTGCATCAATTAAAAATGGCTCCCAATATAAAGTCATGTACTGTATGTCGATGGTTGCCCTGCTGTTGCTCCGAATTTTCTGCATGAAAAACACATCTTATCACTTATTTATGATAAGATGTGTTCACCTCTTCACACCTCTTCACACTGTTTGATTGAACGTGCCCCGGGTGATTGGGAGAGGTGGAAAAGGTTATTGAGTTATAAAAGTACAGAGTTTGACACACAATAATGTAAATGAATAAAACAATTAAGGGATTTGAAATTTGAGTGAAAATTGGCGGATGAACTGGTCAACTGCAGAGGTCTTATTAAAATGATTAAGGGTTTGAGAGGAGGCCATTAAGAGACACGTCTGCAGGGGAGGTGGTGTGCACGTGGGAATGGTGTGCACGTGGGAATGGTGTGCACATGGGAATGAGGCAGAAAGGAGGAAAAACACACAAACAACACATTTTCATTGCCTCACAGCCGGCTGGAGAGAAAAAGTAGCACAAAAACGTCATTCAATTCAATTTTATTTATATAGCGCCAAATCACAACAACAGTTATCTCACTGAGCTTTCCATGACAGAGCAGGTCTAGACCGGACTCTGGGATGTTGTCTACAGAAACCCAACAGTTCCCACGTGTCTGCAGTAACAACTAGGGGTGGGAGAAAAAAAGAAGAAAAGAAATCGATTCTTAGATGCATCGCGATTCTCTCTAGAATGATTGGATGATCGATTCTAAAAAGTTAATAATCGATTATATATATATATATAAAAAAAAAATAATAATCACAGTCAGAAAACAGAGTGACTGAAAGAGGACAAGATAATGGACAACAGCTTAGAGTTTAGGCAAGAGTGCAGAAAAAAAAACACTAAAATGAAACAAATATAAGTTTTGTGTAAATACACACATGATCTAATAAGACATGCATGAAATAATTAGGAAACACACATATAGGCTGTTGATCTACTTTATCACATTACATGTGACCACCTCATGTTTACTGATCTAAGAAGCCAGTTCTCCACCTTTAAACATGACTCAGCCTCTCACATGGAGGCTCACTGGGAGAGAAGGTGACTCAGCATCTTTAAGGGCTTCAGCGTGGAATGACTGCACAATAAAAACCACAGTAGACAAAACATTTAAATAAAACTTGTGTGTGACAAATACTGCACATATGTCAAAATTGAATGAACTCAGATTTAAGTGTATACTTTTTAAAATCACGCATGGAAATAAAAGATAGAGATTACCCCCTCCGGTAAAAACTAGAGTTTGTGTTAATGTATTTCAAAGACATTTTCATTGCCCCTCAGACAGCC
>NC_048420.1:23057320-23058844 GCF_013103735.1 Etheostoma cragini | reverse complement strand
TGTGTGTGTGTGTGTGTGTGTGTGTGTGTGTGTGTGTGTGTGTGTGTGTCCTTGGCTGACAGGCTATAAAGTCGTGTGGTCAGTTGGAGGAACAAAAGTGGAGAGGAACAACAGAAAGCTCTGTCCAACGGCCGAAAGACAAGAAAACAGTTGAGAGAAAGAGACAAGACAGCGTGGTGAGTTTCTTAATTATCTGTTTATTATAATTATTATTATTATTATTATTCGTATTATTCATTTATTTTTATCCCCATTTTCGTCATTTCAATGAGTCTAAATTACAAATGTGTTTCCAATGTTATAATTGTTAAAAATATTAATTAATTTGTGTAAAAATGTGCTTTATAAAAGGCCAACATAAGGTAATAATAATAAATAAATAATAATAAACCTTCTCTTTCTCGAGAAAAGTTTTTTTTTCCACTCGGCTTGGACCAAAATCTCTAAATTGATCACGACATGAAAGAAGTGTTGTGTGTGTTGCGTGGGTGTCTGAGTGTGTGTGTGTGCGCGTAACAGTGGATGATATTTCATTAAATATCCATTTTCATGCAGCTTTGTGGCCTCCTCATCTAATAATAACAGAGTTTTTTCATTATTGGTGCAGTGGTATTTCTTGCAAAAATTTACAAATTGCAGCAACAACCATTTTTATGGTTTAGTGATTCAAGATTTTTAGGGTTTTGAGGTTTTTCAATTTCAGTGTTATTTATTGACCATCCACCACTTTGCCAATTTGAAATGCTCTGGGCGGGCAAAGCAAAGAAAGTGACCTTATCACCTCATAAGGGGCAAGATTCCAGATCGGCCCATCTGAGCTTTCATTTTCTCAAAGGCAGAGCGGGATACCCAGGGCTCGGTTTACACCTATCACCATTCTAGCCCCTGGGGGGTCACAGGCAGACTGGAGGGGGGCGCATATTAATGCTAAAAACCTCATAAAGTGACATTTTCATGCCATGGGACCTTTAACTAGTAGGCCAGTTTTTTCCTTGAGTCTTTACCTGCCAGTGAACACTAACAAAGACCAGGGTCTTTCTGTGAACTCATTATTTCTGTATCAAACTATTTTATTATTGTGATTGAAATTGAATTAATTTGGTAAAGGAGTCACATTTGTGTTAAAATATTGATGGTTTTTTTATTAATTATTTGCCCTTCCCTTGAGCCCCTGCCCTCCAAAATGTTTGTGCAAGGTGCCTGGTTGTAAAAGTTGTCAGATGGATGGACGTCAGGCCTCATGCTGAACAATACAACTCAACTCAAACAGACCACTGTAAGAAAAAACTCCTCTGTCGTATATATGTGTGATCGCGGTCTCTGATTGGCCCGGCAGGGGAATGCGTCCTGCGTGGCTATTGGTCGCTGTGGCGATGGTGGGCGTGGCCAGAGGAGCTGCCAGCCAGTGCTGGGAACATCCGAGCTGTCAGGAGGTGAACTCTGAGAGCAGCGTACTGGTAACACACACACACACACACACACACACACACACACACACGCGCACACACACACCCACACACACAC
>NC_048420.1:23052870-23057220 GCF_013103735.1 Etheostoma cragini | reverse complement strand
CAGAGCACTGGAGCATGGTGCTGCTGATGCAAAGTGGCTCTCTATGGAAATGCTCTGACTGACTCCAACAGGGACTTGTTAATAGTAATTGTAAATCACGTACAATTAGAAAATGTAATTCCAGAAATGTGTGCCATTGACAAACATATGTAACACCTTTAAGGGGGTGCAGGTTTAACTTAAACTGCAATCTTTTGATCCTGTTTGAATTAAACCATTGATTGCACACATGGTGATAATTTTTCAAGTGAAGAAAGTCGGTTTGTGGCAGGTCTCAGCAGCCATAGATACAGTAGTACCTTGTGATGTTGGGGATTAAACCCTAACACATCAAAGGGACAAAAGGTCATTTTTAAACTGTATATCTTCATCTTTAGTACTGAAACCTGTCTGTTGTCATGCTTCAGCAGTGATGCACATCTGTTGCCATGGTACTGAGCCCAGAGAGGGAAGTGAAACATTTAAAAACCTGTTTCATCGAATCTGACAGTGTTTCCCAGTCCTGACCTGACTCTCACGCTGATCCTGATCTCAGTCTGCACTCTGCAACTTTTCCTCAGATTCATCATATTTTCTGTTGCTTGTAGAAACGCAGATATTCTCTGTATGTCTGTAAAAATAAACTACAGATATGTAATCTTAAAACGCTTGAATCTGAAAGTACTGGAGGTTATGTAATACAACGCAACTTAGCCCTGAAGAAAATGTACTTTAAACTAGTTCTTTGTGTTATTTTTCCCATTATCACTCAGTCAAAGTGGATATTAAAATCAATATCAATGGCAAAGATCTTCAACAGGGGGTCCATGACCCCTAGTGGGTCCTCAGAGTCAGTACAGGGTTTGTTTTGTTCAAAAATTAAAATGTCTGAAAATACACATTGATATTGGAATCAAACCATCTCTATGAATAAGCATGGTAAGAATCATCAGATCAGTTGTGTCAATGTATATTATTACAAGAATCACTGATGTTGCGGTTTTAATTGAAAAACAGAAGATTCATTAAATCCACAAAGACTTGGTCTAAACCTGGTAGCTCAGCCTGTTGAGCATGCGCCCCACATGTGTCCAACCCAAGGCCTGCGGGCCGAACCCGGCCCCTTGCAGGTTTAAACGTGGCCCGATTATTAATTTAGGTTCACAATATATTTCATCGTGTGCCAAACAAAAAGGACAGGAAACTTTTTTTAATCTGCAGTTACATGCGACTCAAAGCTGAATTTAGCTGATCTTCCGACTTTAGGGCTCAGAACTTCCCCCAGAAGGAGAGTTTCCATGTTCAGAGTGTGTCGAGCAGGTGGCTGTGAGTCGGACGTGGGGGAGCCTGCTTTAAAAACGCCAAAAGTTGACAAAAAGCAAAAAGAAATGACAAAAAAATGCAACAAACGTCAAAAAAAGCGATAACGCAGTATAATACGGTCAAAGATATTTGACTTTTCTCAATAAAAACATGTCAATAAACTCTGCATCTCTGGCCCCGGGTGTGATTCAGCTGTTTTTCTCACCCACTCATGACAGCCCTAAAACACTGGTGAGCTCTGCTGCCCTCTGTGTCGCGTTATAGATGTAACAGTGCTGCTCTCTGGTGGAATGATTATGATAGATAGATAGATAGATAGATAGATAGACAGATAGACAGATAGCTAGATATGTAGATTGATAGACTTTTTTAATTGTTTTAAGAACGTTTTTTTTGTATTATGTATACATATGTATGTAATTTGACCCTGTTTTTTGAAGTTTTTATAACAGAAATATGGGTTTCTTTCAAACTAAATTTCCCCAAAAATAACATAACACTAAAATAAATTTTGATGATCACTACTTTCATGGTTTACCCCAGGTCAAAATCTGTCATAACACGTAATATGTCCCCTTGATCTTAACTATTAGTCAACATAATTCAGAATTTCTAAAAATTGTACTCAACAATTTGGCATAATTTCATGTAAATGAGGTGCAGCGACCACACATTTCAGACAGAAGTGTAAAATGAGTGATGGGAATAAGCTGGAATCAAGTTGTCTAAGAAGACGTGAGACAGAAACGGGGGATAATCTACAGGCTACTTTATGCTTGATAAACCAGGTCAATTTTGGTCGATAGGAAGACAATACAAAGGTTAATAAAGGACGTTTCATTGGCCCTATGTCCTATGCCCTATGGCGAGACGAAGGCGGTCGCCAGGGAGACCCGTGGACTGACATTTTAATCTCCCAATCCTACTCTGCCGCATTATTCTAGCTTGATTTTAGTTGGTTGTGTTTTTTGCTTTCAATGTCTGTTAAGGAGGAACTCTTGGTTGTTTTATCTCTCCAACTGGTTGTACTCACTGTTTTAAATATCACTGGTTTTAACTGCTCTCCCCCGACATAAAGGAACTTTTAATCTTTTATCCCAAACTTGAACCTCTGTAGTTTTTAAGAGGACCTAGTCCTAATCCTGAGTCATTTCTAGGTGGTGTTGCCGACCCCCGTTTTCAACTTATTCACGCCTAGCACGTCTCACATGTTGAGCTCTCTGTTTTAGCTTCAGAGGGAGGCATCGCACTTCTGTTCCATCTTTGTTGGGAGTCGCACATGTGCCGTACCTAGGTAAGGACTACTAGCCAGTCAGAAGCAGAGTATGAGGGCCCTGACAGTACCTAGGTAAGGACTACTAGCCAGTCAGAAGCAGAGTATGAGGGCCCTGACAGTACCTAGGTAAGGACTACTAGCCAGTCAGAAGCAGAGTATGAGGGCCCTGACAGTACCTAGGTAAGGACTACTAGCCAGTCAGAAGCAGAGTATGAGGGCCCTGACAGTACCTAGGTAAGGACTACTAGCCAGTCAGAAGCAGAGTATGAGGGTCCTGACAGTACCTAGGTAAGGACTACTAGCCAGTCAGGAGCAGAGTATGAGGGCCCTGACAGTACCTAGGTAAGGACTACTAGCCAGTCAGAAGCAGAGTGTGAGGATGTGCTATGCTAGCAGCTAGGTGAGCATTATAACTACAACAGAGCTGTTTGGAGCAGTGGGTTAACAGTGTTATTTGTTGAAGATGGTATGTCCCTTTGCGGGGGGGGACTTTGGGCTTTTTATAACCTGCACAAAAAAATATATACAACACAAAGGCAAAAAGCATAATATGAGCACTTTATTCATTGCAAACTGGATATCTTTCGGTTTTTGGACAGTTGGTTGAACAAAAAAAAGACCTTTGACATCAACTTAGACTCTGGCAAAATGGAATAGACGTTTTCTTTTGTTCTCCAAACAATTAAAGCAACAATATACCGATTAATAATTAATAATTGATGCATTGAAATATCAATGTAATCTCTAGGCGACAGGGTTACCTGTGGATACGGGAGCCAGAAAACGCTCACATGGGTCATATTTAGACGACATTGACAAACAACTTCATTCATTCAGTTTGGAGGACTTGCTGGCCAGTCTGTGTGCTCCTCGTGTGTCTGTCTCCTCCCTCTCTCCCTCTCTCTCTCCCTCTCTCTCTCTCTTCCGTCCTCCCTCACTTCTCTCTCTCCTGCTGCCGTCCGTCCTTGTTGATGACGTTTTTGAAGAGCGTGAGCAGCGGCCTCTGCCTGCGCTCGTCCCAGCTCTTCATGAAGCCGCCGTAGCGCTTGCTGGCCGGCGGGCTGCCCCAGCGGAAGTGCTTCATCTTGTACGTGCCGTCTTTCTTCTCGTGGACGTCACCCGGGATCTGGTCCTGCTCCTCTTCCGCCACCTCCTGCACCCTCTCCTCCTCCGCCTCCTCCTCCTCCTCCTCCTGCGCCTCCTCTGTTGCTGCCATCTTACCGGCGAGCTCCCGCTTCCTCACGTCTTCGGGGAACAGCAGCTCGGCGGACTCTTCCTCCATGCCGTCGGAGGTCAGGACTTTGACCGGGCGGCGCTTTCGCCCGACGGGCTTCCCCCAGCGGAAGTGCTCCATGGAGTAGGAGCGCTTGGCCTGGGGGGAGGAGAGGAAGGAGGAAGTGGGGGATAAAAGCGAGAGGGGAGGCAGAGACTCGGTGTCTGACGGAGGAGGAGGAGGCTGGAGGTGGGCTTCGCCCGGGATGACGGGCCTCTCGGCGGTGAGGGCGGAGCGACACAGCTGGATGCACTCCTGCAGGGGGAGACAGGGGGGGGGGGGGGGGGGGGGGGGGGGGGGGGGGGGAGTAGTTTTCAGATCCTTTAATTAAGTAAAAGTACTAATACTATACTGTAAAATGTATGGTTTCATGGTTGCAGCTTTCGCCATGGTCCCGCTACACGTTCTGCGATGACATGTTACGTCCTGCTGTGCCCTGCTACGTCCTGCGACATCCTGCTACGTCCTGCTACATCCTGCTACGTCCTGCTACATCCTG
>NC_048420.1:23052460-23052770 GCF_013103735.1 Etheostoma cragini | reverse complement strand
ATATCATCAGCATATTACATCATCAAAATATGAGTTTCAGCATCATTGAACTGTGCCATCGGTAGAAATTCTCATGTTGAAAGCTTTTTAGAAATGTCCAGAAAGTATAAAGAATATAGTAAACTACATTTGAGAAGAAGTTATTGTAATTCAATTGTAAAGTATGAATTAATCAGCATGTTATATCTGAGTTTCTCAGGGTCAGATCACAAGGTTTTTAATAATCTATGTTAAGATTTTGGAAAAACAAATACTAGTGTTTTACTCCCTACTGTATTGTGCTTTATAATAGCTGTTAATATTATCGTAT
>NC_048420.1:23051970-23052147 GCF_013103735.1 Etheostoma cragini | reverse complement strand
TGTGATTCTGACTTTGAGCAAATTTATGTTAACCCACAAACTGCAGAAAAAATCCTAAAACTATATTTATCAGAAATACACAAAATGTTTTAATGCTGAACGTGTTATTGTGGTCTAACTTAAAAAATGTTAATCATGTAGTGGTGTAGTGTCTGTGCAGCTGTTGAGTCAGATCAG
>NC_048420.1:23051648-23051960 GCF_013103735.1 Etheostoma cragini | reverse complement strand
GCTGAGGAGGTTTTTGTACGACGTTGTATCACTGTGTGAACGGGTAATTGTAACACTGCTGACAATAATAATCTCCTGCATCTTCAGTCTGAAGCCCACTGATGGTCAGAGTGAAATCAGACCCAGATCCACTTCCACTGAAACGATCTGAAACTCCAGTATGACGGTGTGTAGCATAATAAATCAAGAGTTTAGGAGATTCTCCAGGTTTTTGAAGGTACCAGCTGAGGCAGCTACCAACATTTGAACTGGCTTTACATCTGATAGAGACAGACTGTCCTGGAGCAACAGACTGAGATCCAGGAGACTGAG
>NC_048420.1:23050921-23051548 GCF_013103735.1 Etheostoma cragini | reverse complement strand
CTCTCTCTCTCTCTCTCTCTCTCTCTCTGGCATCAGACCAATTTAACCGTATTCAACATGAAATAGCAATGTATTTTAATGCTATAAGACAATAAAACATGATTCATATAAAAAGTCTGCATCTTCTTTTAAAAACGGGTCAGTTCACCTATATATTTAGATATAGAAGTTTCTAAAAATAAATCTATTTCTAACTCACTAGTAGATACATATCAAGAGATATATATCAGTATATATAATTATAAAATATACATACTGTTCAAAATACAGCACATCTGTCATTTTAAGGATGTGTGTACAAGCGGTCATGCCAGTGTTTTCTGAGTTTAGATGACATAACCCATGTCTCAGGAAGATTTATGGTGACGATTTCATTAATAAACTCAAAAATTACATCATAACCCGTTGGGGCTGACCTGACAGTGTCTCTGTTAAACTTTATTATCTGAATTTAGGTATGAACATGGTATGAATGGGTGGATGAAAGGGGGACAATTTCATTAAATAATTTAAAAATGTAGTCTAAGTTACTTAAAACAGTTGTTAGAACTTTAAATAAATTTTAGAGCATCGTCAGCATATAGTTATAACATGATTCTGAACCAAAGATTTAATGTCAGTGTTGGT
>NC_048420.1:23050024-23050787 GCF_013103735.1 Etheostoma cragini | reverse complement strand
ATTATAATATGAACAGAAAATGTATGAAAATAACAGAAGTCTATATGAAGATGCATTGAATGTAAATAACATATTAACCCTTAAATCAAATGTAGATATGACACTGATAGAAACAGTCTTACTGTAATACGTTAAATCAAAAGACTGAGAAAAGATGTAATTCTCTGAATAATTATAAATTATGTCATGATTTTACCACCTGTATTACCCTGTCTAATTAATTAAGAATTAATCTTATTTACACAACTCTCATTGGACCTGATTTTGAGGACACTGTTTCAAAACCTCCCAAAACAAACATATCCATACAATTTATTAGTTTGGGAAATTCTACATGATACTGTTAAACTATTCTTCTTCTTGCATTAGTTATAAAGTATAAATATGTATGTCTAGTGTTGTTGTTTCAGTGCAGCTGTTCATTCAGATCAGTTCCTCTCCAGCTGAGGAGGTTTTTGTACGACGTTGTATCACTGTGTGAACGGGAAGCTGTTACACTGCTGACAATAATAATCTCCTGAATCTTCAGTCTGAACTCTACTGATGGTCAGAGTGAAGTCAGTTCCAGATCCACTTCCACTGAAACGATCTGAAACTCCAGAATGACGAGTTGTAGCATACCTAATTAAGAGTTTAGGAGATTCTCCAGTTTTCTGAAGGTACCAGTGAAGGTAGTTACTAATACCTGAACTGGCTTTACATCTGATAGAGACAGACTGTCCTGGAGCAACAGACTGAGATCCAGGAGACTGAGTCAGGATGA
>NC_048420.1:23049503-23049924 GCF_013103735.1 Etheostoma cragini | reverse complement strand
CACACACACACACACAGTGACTCACCATCTTTGTGGGGACCCACCATTGATACATTGCATTCCCTAGTCCCTTACCCTAACCTTAACCTAACCCTAATCCTTAAACGAGGTCTTAAGCTTGAAACAGCCCTTTAAAGTTGTGGGGTCCAGCATTTTGGCCCCACAAAGCTGTCTGGACCCCATTAAGTATACTGAACACTTGATTTTTGGACCCCACGAGTGTAGTTAAATGAGAACACACACACAGTTATGACCTGTTTCAAGTGGCCACAGCAAGAACCACCATCAAGTTTTTACGAAATATATTTATTTGAATTAATTACACCAAATAATTAAAAGATTCACTTTAACTAATGTAAGGGCTGTGGATCTTAGTAAAGTCAGTATTGTGTGATGTGTATGAGTGGTAAATATGTGTGTG
>NC_048420.1:23048490-23049333 GCF_013103735.1 Etheostoma cragini | reverse complement strand
GATCACCTGCAGAGAGAGCACAGACAGCTGAACCACACAGCAAAGTCAAGATGACACCATCCATTCATATCACATTAGTGCATTATTTACATGCTACAGTTACACTGCATTAAGATAATGTAATTAATAGTGGGTTTATTGTTATAATTTACTAGCATATATATATATGATTCCGTTGCATTGTGTATGGTAGCCTTTACAATGTTATTTATTTATTTTATTACCACACACACACATACACAGCCATAGCAGAGCTACCCACGCCCATGTTTATACTGATGCTTGATTTAATAAATCATCAACAGAGAGACGTTTTAACAGACACACCTGGGGTGAAGTTGGAAACCAGAATCAGCTTTAAATATAGTCCTAATCTAGTCCTCACTAGCGTTGTCATTCGCAAGGCTACTTTTACTTTTATAATGTAAGTAAATTTCCAAGCCTGTATTGTTACTTTTACTTGAGTAAAGAAGTTAAATCCGTACTTCTACTTTTACCAGAGTATTTTTTAACACAAGTATTTTTACTTCTACTTGAGTACAGTAAGTGAGTACCTACTTTTGCCAACTTTGACGTTAGCCATTTACTTCTCTGATGTTTCAGGTTAACAGCAGCTTCAAATGCCTAAAAAGAAATGGAAAGATGTTGCATCTCCATATGTAATATCCGACGAAGATGTCTCGCATGTTCCATCCATTTCTTGTTGAGCACCATATAGTCTTTATACACAAACTAAATGATCTTTGTTGTCATAATTTCCAACTGGCACTCAGCAACATAACTTCACTTCTTCATGTTTGTCTCCTTCATACGCTGTCTGGTCTGCAGTGTGTCAGATCGGCT
>NC_048420.1:23048226-23048414 GCF_013103735.1 Etheostoma cragini | reverse complement strand
TAATTTCAATGTCAAAAACTTCTGGTTGGAGTTTCTCGAGCATGTCATATGAGATCCTCGACCTTCTCTAAAGACTCAGCACTGCTTTACTTAGTGAAATATTCACATTGTAAACACTCAAATGTGTCAAACCTGCACTTATATTAGAATAACTAATCATTTTCATAAAACTTTCCAATATCCTCTCC
>NC_048420.1:23045750-23048126 GCF_013103735.1 Etheostoma cragini | reverse complement strand
TGAATGATGACATTAAAGATCATTTAGTTTGTGTATAAAGACTAGATGGTGGTCAACAAGAAATAGATGGAATATGCATGACATATTGGTCTGAAAATACAGATGGAGATGCAACATCTTCCTATTTCTCTTTAGACATTTGAAGCTGCTGTTAACGTGAAACATAAGAGAAGTAAATGGCTAACGTTATAGCAGAGAGATCCTGGGGTAACCCTTAGTAACAGAAACAGGACAACCTTGTAGGGGAATGTACTTGTTAATTCCTTTGATGTTTTATGCAAATGTTACGTTCTCTCTCACACATGAAGGCATATATTGTGTTTTTGCTTATACTTTGTATATATTTAGTTATAGGCTTTCTTTTTTATTATTTTTATGAGTTCCAAGTTGACTCCTTTTAATTCTTTGTCATGAATCAGATAAGAAGATGAGATTCTACTGTTATATGAATGGATGGTGTCATGTTAACTTTGCTGTGTGGTTCAGCTGTCTGTGCTCTCTCTGCAGGTGATCGTTAGAGCAACTGGGAACAGCTGAGGATGTTCCAGTTGCAGGAGGTTATTTAAGTCTGGATGCAGTGCAGCCCTCTCTCTGGCTGACTCTCCACTCTGCTGCAGCTTTGCTCCTCTCCCGTCTGCTTTACTTCTCTACTCTGCTCCTATGATCCTTTACTCTTTTTTTTTTTTAAAGAGCTTAATTAATTTTGTTTTTTTTTTACAAAATACAGGTTATAGACAGTTGGCATACATTAGAGAGCGAAAAAACAAAACAGCAAACAATTAACAATTTACAATCATATGCCTAAAATGCAAGTAGTGGCCTACAGTGCATGTTGTAAAGCTAAGAATGTCCCAAGGAAGTAGTTGATTTTTATCTAGAGATCTTCTTCTTCATATGATTATCTGGATCAGCTCCTTATAGCTCTCTAATACACTATTGTCCATGATACAATGCATTACAGATTTATAGGAAATATTGAACTTTACACCATATACTTATAGTTTTTCCCAGACCGTTGCCCTATAACAGTCTCTCAGGAGAAGCTGTTGTGTCTCATCATCGTTGTAGTTAATCATTGGACATGTTGTAGTTGTTAGATAGCAACTCCAAGACACAACAGCTCTGACAGGAAGTCTGTTTCCAGACATCAGCCACCTCATATCCCATATGCTCTCTGAGAGGTTCTTATTTTTTATTTATTTTAGGCGCAGGTTTCCTTCGTCATATAAGTGTTTTTAGTTAATATAACCAATTTAAAATAATTAATTTAAAAAAAGTATGTCTAATGACTCAGGAGGCCATTCCAATGTATTTTAAGATTACCATATTCATCTATGAATTCAACGTAACTAATAATATATTCTGGTCCTTTTCCTCCACTTGGAGGGATCACCGACCCAGAGAGCATTTCTTGAGATGGCTGCTGAAACATTCTTCACAAAGACGATATATAATCTTGTTTCTATATCTACTGCCCTCAACCCCCCGTATTCTTTGCTTTTGTACATGATTTCTCTTGATCCTATCCTTTACAAAACCCACACACACATTTTCCATTCATGCACATCACATAAACTGACGTTACTAATATCCACACCCCACACATTAAAGTTAAATGTTTAATTTGGTTAAATTTGTTTAGAAATATATTTTGTAAAAACTTGATGATGTGTCCTCCTTTTGTTGTGTACACTTGAATCAGGTTGTGTGTGTGTGTGTGTGTGTGTGTGTGTGTGTGTGTGAACCTTGTTTAACTACATTCGTGGGGTCCAACAACCAGGAAATCAGTATACTTGTGGGGTCCTGAAAGCTTTATGGGGCCAACATGCGGGATCCTACAACTTTAAAGGTCTGTTTGAGGGTTTAGACTTGGTACAGGGTTAGGGTTAGAATTAGATCATGGTGAGAGTAAGGGGCTAGGGAATGCATTATGTCAAGGGCGGGTCCCCACAAAGGTAGTGAGACGTTCCTTTTGTGTGTGTGTGTGTGTGTGTGTGTGTGTGTGTGTGTGTGTGTGTGCGCGCGCATGTGTGTGTCCTCAGTGAAGTGTATCAGTCTCTGCAGTAGCTTCCAGCTGCAGCAGTCAGTTCAGTTTCTGTTCAGTCTGACTGAGGGAGGTTTTTGTACGACGCTTTTTCACTGTGTGAACACATACTGACTGTTGATGTAATGTTCACTCTGACAGTAGTAAACTGCTGCATCTTCAGTCTGGACTCCACTGATGGTCAGAGTGAAGTCAGAGTTTGATCCACTGCCTGTAAAACGACCTGGAATCCCTGATTGTCGTCTGCTAGTATAGTAAATGAGCAGTTTAGGAGTTTCTCCATCTCTCTGTTGGTACCAGGCTAAATAGTTAGAACTATAAACATTCTGACT
>NC_048420.1:23045304-23045650 GCF_013103735.1 Etheostoma cragini | reverse complement strand
CAGGTTCATCAGGAGACATCATCCTGACTCAGTCTCCTGGATCTCAGTCTGTTGCTCCAGGACAGTCTGTCTCTATCAAATGTAAAGCCAGTTCAGTTGTTAGCTATGACTTGCAGTGGTACCTTCAGAAACCTGGAGAATCTCCTAAACTCTTGATTTATGATGATACAACCCGTTATACTGGAGTCCCAGATCGTTTCAGTGGGAGTGGATCTGGAACTGACTTCACTCTGACCATCAGTGGAGTTCAGACTGAAGATGCAGGAGATTATTATTGTCAGCAGGATGAAAGCCGCCCGTTCACACAGTGATACAACGTCGTACAAAAACCTCCTCAGCTGGAGAG
>NC_048420.1:23043870-23045294 GCF_013103735.1 Etheostoma cragini | reverse complement strand
GAATGAACAGCTGCAGAAACCTACATTAACGGAGACACTTTAGAAGTTTGACTGACAATGAAGTCTATTTAACAGAATAATGTCAGAAAATACTGCTCATACTATAATAAGATGTAATAGTAATCTTGTTGAAAAGATTTAGTTAACAGTGTATTTAAAATCAGATCAAACTACATCTAAAAAGTAAATAAGTTAATAAATCTAACACCAACACTAATTGTTCAGCTTTGAAATCAAATATTTATTTCCATTTTAGTTTTTGAGTTAATTTTCACATTCAAATACACGTTGTTATGTATATGTCCTTTTTTTTCTAACACAGTTTAAGACATGACATTTTTTAATGAACTTGTGTTGATAGTGAATTGCATATGAATTGCATAATATTTTGAGTACACAGCTGATGTTTTTAATTATACATTATGCTGATGACATCCTTCTTTATAATTCAATTGCAATTATTCCTTATCAGGCTCTGCAGTTTACCCATATTCATTAAAATCTATAGACTCATCTAAAACAATTCAACATAGTAAACACTTATATCCCATGTTTATAAAACACGTATATCTGAACTTCCTAGAAACACTGAAATGAAAATAATCAGCTTTCCTACAAAAACAAATTTGAAAATACTCCAATGAAGTAGTTTCTGAAGTCACAT
The DNA here is from genome assembly GCF_013103735.1 of Etheostoma cragini. NCBI lineage: Eukaryota > Metazoa > Chordata > Actinopteri > Perciformes > Percidae > Etheostoma > Etheostoma cragini. Next base: position 23,044,630 of record NC_048420.1, on the reverse strand, counting down.
AAACTTTGAAGAATTTGATATATAAATGATGGATTTACTTCTATCTTGTCTGGGTAACATTAATAATTATCTGATCAGTTGTGTGTCTTCAAAATAAATTAAACATGCTATTATATTACCTTATAGTTTCTTTCCCAAGAAATCTCTAGACAGCTTTACATTAAACTCAGTTGAGTTTAACACTTCTAGATTTATGGAACTATTAAGACCGAGATATCCCTTTCTTTAACAATAACAGACATGGAAACAACCGATTTGATGAAAAGTACTTTATTGTGTTAAAGTAATCCAAAAAAAAACTGTGCAACACACTTTATCAATGAAACATGTCATTAGACAGTGAGAGAGGGAAAGAGATAAACAGAGAGAGAGAGAGAGAGAGAACATCATACTCTATATTTATGTCTAAAAACAATTCATCATGAGAGTTAAAACTTCATTTATCTGATTCTCTTTAAATATTATAACAATAATTAGCTATGGTACAAAAAATGAATGTACAATTACTCTAATGAAGCAGTTTCTGTCATTAAAAAAAAGCTCTGGGTATCTGGAATAAAGGAGGTATTTAAATTCATCATGTCTGGGTCACATTAATGAAAATCTGATTACATTTTGTTGCCAGGTATATTATTAATGGCATTATATTTACATATTGTTTATTTTTAAAGACATTTCCTAATAACCTCAATAATCTTTCTGGTTTAAATGGAACAATTAAAATGAGACATCTGATTCTTTTTGGATAACAGACATGATA
>NC_048420.1:23043712-23043860 GCF_013103735.1 Etheostoma cragini | reverse complement strand
TGATGAAGGTTTTTATTGTGTTGACATAATCAAAATTAAAACAAGCAACATACTCTTTCAATGAAACATCTAATTAGACAGTGAGAAAAAAAATGATAGAGCGAGAGAGAGAACAGACTGAGACCAGTATCAGAGTGAAACCAGTAGC
>NC_048420.1:23041590-23043612 GCF_013103735.1 Etheostoma cragini | reverse complement strand
ATTGTAATTCAATTGTAAAGTAGGAATTAATCAGCATCTTATATCTTAGTGTCTCAGGGTCAGATCACAAGGTTTTTAATAATCTATGTGAAGATTTTGGAAAACAAATACTAGTGTTTTATTCCCTACTGTATTATTCTGTATCATAGCTGTCAATATTATCTAATTAACTACAACACACTCAGAAGGTTTGAGTGATCCAATGCATAGTGTCATTGATATTTGAGTTCAATAAAATGCATCAAGTATACTTAATAATATTTAAAAACGAGAAATAAATTAAAGTTTTTTTAAAAGCTGAAGTTCTTTTTTTCTTTACAATATCAAGTCTTTTCAAAAATAAAGCATTTATTAGCTATTTTTTACCTAAATCTAATTTGATTTATTGTTGGATTTGATACCTAGACTCTATTGTTAAAATAGCTGAAATTATACAGTTGTGATTCTGACTTTTAGCAAATTTATGTTAACCCACAAACTGCAGAAAAAATCCTAAAACTATATTTATCAGAAATATACAAAATGTTTTCATGCTTAAAGTGTAATTGTGGTCTAACTTAGTAAATGTGTGTTACTGAATCATGTAGTGGTGTAGTGTGTGTGCAGCTGTTGAGTCAGATCAGTTCCTCTCCAGCTGAGGAGGTTTTTGTACGACGTTGTATCACTGTGTGAACGGGTAACCATTACACTGCTGACAATAATAATCTCCTGCATTTTCACTCTGAAGCCCACTGATGGTCAGAGTGAAGTCAGACCCAGATCCACTTCCACTGAAACGGCCTGAAACTCCAGACTGACGGTTTGTAGCAAGATAAATCAGAAGTTTAGGAGATTCTCCAGGTTTTTGAAGATACCAGTTTAGGCAAGTATAAATAGCTGGACTGACTTTACATCTGATAGAGACAGACTGTCCTGGAGCAACAGACTGAGATCCAGGAGACTGAGTCAGGATGATGTCTCCTGATGAACCTGGGAAACATGAAAAAGAGCAGAAGGGTTACTGAGACAAATCCAGCTTGGAGAAAGATGATCAACATCCAAACAGAAGAGTCTCATTTCTTTAACATGGAGAAGAGATGGAAGAAGGTAAATGCTGCTTGTTCCAGTGTTTCTCCATCATAGCAGAACATCATTGAGGTGAACCTGGTTGCATCCTGAAGCAAAGTTTTCAGAAGAGAGTCTCACCCTGAACCAGGAGCCCCAGGGTGGCCAGCAGTAGGATCAGTGACATTGTCATCATGCTGCCAGGGTGTCAGTGTCTCTGAAAGTCCTGGACAGCCACTGATCAACACTGGCCTCTTAACGGCTGGGAGCAGAGAGGCAGGACACATATGCAAACACACAGAGTCAGTGAACTGTAGCTGTCCTCAACATGTCCTGCTGTTTCCCCCTCAGGGCTGAGACCAGAGACCTACACATTTACATATTACACCTGCTGTGTTTTTTTCTCTTTTACAATTCTCTTTTAATTTAGACAGAATACATTATGAAAGTATTAAACTTCTGTGTCAGTGTTATTACGTTCAGTATCACGTGATAAAACTTGTTATAAAAAAGCATTTGTGATTTGTGTAATTTAAATGTTTCTATTACTCTGTTTTCTACATTTGCAGATCTCATTATGACTTGTTAAAGGACACTAACTACACAGTGTGTGACTTGGGACTTCAGTGCAAAGACTTGAGACTTACTCGTGACTTGGTCCCACATCTGAAGATCATGTGCTATGATTGACAGCTCAACAGCTGCTGGACGGACAATGTGAAGAGATTGTTTTGCTGTTTCCAAAGTCAAGAATAATCTCAATGTATTTTTATTTTTATTTGCTTGTATGAGAAACTGTTTTTGCATATACTTTATGAAGATGCAGTTATTCCTTTTTTAAATTATTGTTATGAGTTCCAAGTTGACTACTGTGGATTCTTTTGCATGAATCTGATAAGAAGATGAGATTCTACTGTGATATGAATGGATGGTGTCATGTTGACTTTGCTGTGTGGTTCAGCTGTCTGTGCTCTCTCT
>NC_048420.1:23041298-23041490 GCF_013103735.1 Etheostoma cragini | reverse complement strand
TATAATGCAATATCCAGTTTTACTGGCTGCAAAACACCAGTGCAACTCTAATTTGTAAAAACCTTCCCCCTGCAGGGGCTTTCAAAAAGGTTTGGTTTTAGTAACCTGACACTGCTTTTGCAGACTTAAATAACCTCCTGCAACTAGAACATCCTCAGCTGTTCCCAGTTGCTCTAACGATCACCTGCAGAG
>NC_048420.1:23039760-23041288 GCF_013103735.1 Etheostoma cragini | reverse complement strand
CAGCTGAACCACACAGCAAAGTCAACATGACACCATCCATTCATATCACAGTAGAATCTCATCTCCTTATTGGATTCATGCATAATTCAATTTGATATCAGATACACAAGTCCATATCAGTCTAAATATATTAAACCAACAAAAAGTTTTAACATTGAATTTCATAAAATCAAAGAAATAGAAATGTTTGTATGTTGCCAAATATAAGAAGTGTACCTTGTGTCACATTGTGTGGGGTCAGTTATAGCCATTATAATTTATTATTTTGAGTCAGTTAAGCAACCTATACATTTTTGCAAAAGTATCATGAGGAGCCAGCTGTTACATCCGTAATTTGTCTAGGGGTGGAGGACGCTAACACTTTAAAACAATACATTTATTTATTGTACAGCTCAACAAAAAACAACTGAGAGCAATCTCCAAAAGGAAGATGAATACAGACTATTCTTCACTGGCTCGATTCCGGTCTCACAGCTTCTCAGTGCGGCAACCCGTACTTCTCTGCTCCAACTGCTCACACTGCTCTCTGATCAGCTGATCAGTCTCAGCTGCAGTTTGGACGTTACCAGCCGACACCTGCAGAGAATCACACACCAGCCGACAACACAACAAAACAAAACACGGCACCTAAGAGGAATACTTAAAGGAGAATTCCGGTCGATTTCAATACGCAGCTCTGTTGTCTGTAAATGTGGAGGTCTGCCAGTAGAGAGAAAAACTTAACCAACCGGTGCTGCCTACATCGTGTTATCCTCCTCCTAGAGTTAGCACCCAACAGGCTTGAACAGGGCAAGTTTTAAACGTGTTTTTAGCCTCTAAACATGTTCAAAATGTCATTACAAGTGTCTACCCATGTGCAATGATTCCTTCTGAGGGAACACAGTGAATCTGACTGCTATCAATGCGACAGAAATGCATGAATGTTTTATTAATTCAGCTGTCTGTAGTTCCTGTGTTGAGACGGCAGTTAGAGAGCTTAGGGACTGTCTAAAAACTACAACACAGAAAGGAGATGAAACTTAAATATGTAGGCTGTTAATTTAATGATTAAATAAGGTAGTGTCTCCAAACTTACCTCAATTATAACTTGTCTTCTGCTAGTTGTATCACAACACTTATATTTAGAAAATAAGCATATGCTTATTTTTGAAAATATGGTTGTATCTCTTTTCAGTGTTATAGTTTGTAGACGGTTCCGAAGCACTCCTTGTAGTATCAAAAGACCAATATTAAATACAACAACACTGGCCTCAGCCTTCCATAAAGCCTCATCACTGCTTCACTTTGTGAAATCTTCACATTACAAACACCCAAACATGTTAAACCTGCATTAATAATAATAACACTAATCATAATAAAAAAGACCATATTACCAAACTGGAAAGACAGAACAAAACTGTCCACAAGTCCCTGGATCAGTTTACTACCAGACTTTACAATATCCTCTCCATGTGAGTATGTAAATGTGTAGGTCTCTGGTCTCAGCCCTGAGGGGGAAACAGCAGGACATGTTGAGGACAGCTACAGT
>NC_048420.1:23039526-23039750 GCF_013103735.1 Etheostoma cragini | reverse complement strand
TGTCCTGCCTCTCTGCTCCCAGCCGTTAAGAGGCCAGTGTTGATCAGTGGCTGTCCAGGACTTTCAGAGACAGTAGGCTCGTTCGAGATGAGCCAGATCTGCGCAGAATCGATCACCGGCGATCGGCGCCCGTTGCATGCCGGACGGATTTCTGTCCGACTTGATCCCGACTTGCTCTGACGTCATGCACACGTGGGCAACGGTAGTCTCACGAGAGCAAGGCG
>NC_048420.1:23039256-23039426 GCF_013103735.1 Etheostoma cragini | reverse complement strand
TCACTGATCCTACTGCTGGCCACCCTGGGGCTCCTTGTTCAGGGTGAGACTCTCTTCTGAAAACTTTGCTTCAGGATGTAACCAGGTTCACATCAATGATGTTCTGCTATGATGGAGAAACACTGGAACAAGCAGCATTTACCTTCTTCCATCTCTTCTCCATGTTAAAG
>NC_048420.1:23038826-23039154 GCF_013103735.1 Etheostoma cragini | reverse complement strand
TCATCCTGACTCAGTCTCCTGGATCTCAGTCTGTTGCTCCAGGACAGTCTGTCTCTATCAGATGTAAAGCCAGTTCAGTTGTTACCAATGACTTGCAGTGGTACCTGCTGAAACCTGGGGAATCTCCCAAACTCTTGATTTATAATGCTCAAACCCCTCAGTCTGGAGTTTCAGATCGTTTCAGTGGGAGTCAGTCTGGAACTGACTTCACTCTGACCATCAGTGGAGCTAAGACTGAAGATGCAGGAGATTATTATTGTCAGCAGGATTACAGCCGCCCGTTCACACAGTGATACAACGTCGTACAAAAACCTCCTCAGCTGGAGAG
>NC_048420.1:23037461-23038816 GCF_013103735.1 Etheostoma cragini | reverse complement strand
GAATGAACAGCTGCAGAAACCTACATTAACGGAGACACTTTAGAAGTTTGACTGACACTTAAGTCTAAATAACAGAATAGTGTCAGCAAATACAGCTCATACTATAATAAGCTGTAATAGTAATCTTGTTGAAAAAGTGTAGTTAACAGTGTATTTAAAATCAGATCAAACTCTATCTGAAAAGTAAATAAGTTAATAAAACTAACACCAGTTTGTTTAGCTGTGAAATCAAATATATATTTCCATTTGAGTTAATTTTCACATTTAAATACACGTTAAAATTTATATTTATGTCAATTTTTTACCAACACACCTCAAGACATGAAATGTTTTAATGAACTTGTGTTGATAGTGAAATGCATATGTGATGTAATACTTTGAGAACACACAGCTGATATTTTTAATTATACATTATGCTGATGACATCCTTCTTTATAATTCAAGTGCAATCATTCCTTTTCAGGCTCTGCAGTTTACCCAGATTCATTAAACTCAATAGACACATCTAAATTAATTCAACATAGTAAACACTTCATTTATGAGATACAAAGTTAATCTGAATTTCCTAAAAATATTAAAATAATCAGCTTTCCTACAAAAACATTTAAAATTACTCCAATAAAGAAGTTTCTGAAGACACATAAACTTTAAGGAATTTTAAAAAAATGATGGGTTTACCTCTATCTTGTCTGGGTCACATTAACCATTAACTGATTTTTTTGTTTTGTTTTCAAAATAAATGATATTATATTACCTTATAGTTCCTTTTGTGTTTTCAAAATAATTGTTTCCTTTCTAAAGGAATTTCTAGATAGCTTTACATTAAACTCAGTTGGGTTTAACATTTCTAGATTCATGGAACTATTAAGACCGAGATATCTCTCTTTATACAATAATAGACATGGAAACAACCGATTTGATGAAAGGTACTTTATCGTGTTCAAACCAAGAAAAACGTGCAACACACTTTATCAATGAAACATGTAATTAGACAGTGAGAGAGGGAAAGAGATAAACAGAGAAAGAGTTGCAGAGAGCACAGTGGCTTGAATTCAGTGCTTGGGGGTCGTCGGACAAACTGTCTGCGGCCCCTAGACCCAAAAGAACAATTTTGCTCTCATCAGTTCCCAGAATGTTGCTCCATTTCTCCTTTGGCTGGTACCTTCAGAAACCTGGAGCAGATCCTTATCTCCTGATTTGTTCAACTTCATTGCTTCAGTCTGAAGTCTCAGATGGTTTTAGTGGAAGTGGATCAAACAATGACTACACTCTGTCAATCAGTGGAGTCCAGACTGAAGATGCAGCAGTTTACTACTGTCTGCAGTATCAAAGCTATCCAGTAACACAGTGATACA
>NC_048420.1:23032994-23037361 GCF_013103735.1 Etheostoma cragini | reverse complement strand
TGACTCAGCCTGGAGCAGTGAGCTCTGCTCTGGGAGGCTCCGTCTCCATCAGCTGTAGGACCAGTCAGGATGTTTATGGTTCTAACTATTTAGCCTGGTACCAACAGAGAGATGGAGAAACTCCTAAACTGCTCATTTACCGTACTAGCACTCGACAATCAGGGATTCCAGGTCGTTTTACAGGCAGTGGATCAAACTCTGACTTCACTCTGACCATCAGTGGAGTCCAGACTGAAGATGCAGCAGTTTACTACTGTCAGAGTTTTCACTATCCCAACAGTCAGTATGTGTTCACACAGTGAAAAAGCGTCGTACAAAAACCTCCCTCAGTCAGACTGAACAGAAACTGAACTGACTGCTGCAGCTGGAAGCTACTGCAGAGACTGATACACTTCACTGAGGACACACACACACACACATACACTAACACACACACAGTGTAGGCTTGCTTCACACATCATGCTGCTGCCATTACCATTAGAGACATACATACAGGTATCCAACATACATACATAGATGTTATTGAACAAACAGCACAGCAAGGTTCTTAAAACCCTAATCCCTTTTACTAAATAATGTAATAGTAGTAAAACCAAAGAGATCCTCCCAGTCCTTCTTGACCTAGACATTACTTTATCTGCTATTTAAAAGCTTTATCGACCCAGGGACTAAAGCATCTTTACATCTATTTAAAACATCTCCTCAGTTTTTTAAAATTCAGAAAAAGGTGTTTGTCATCACACCATTTTACAAGCCTTTGAATCTCTAAAAGGTACCCTACCCTTTTAGGAATAGGAATAATATTAGAGCTTTTCCAAGTGGAAGGAACAACATGCGAGTCCAGAGACGTTTGGTCAATAGGACACAAGTCCTCTGCCAGCTCTACGCTGCATCATTTCAGCTGAGACCCAGAAATGGCGTCTGGTCCAGCGGCCTTCCTAGGGCCGGTGGACCAGAGAAAAGACTCTGTACAACATGCTGGTCAATAGTGATTTTTGGGTGATTAGGTGCAGGTAATGAGTCTAGAGCCTCTATTTTATCCTACTAGAACTCAGCTAATCAAAACCTTGTTTGAAAGTGATTTAATCCATCGGCCTTTTCCCCCACATTAATTTGTTGTCTTCCCATCAACCATTAAAAAGGTTATCACATTTTTTGACATTTTTGTCACTTTTTTAATGTAGTGGGCCCTGTTTTTGATGTTTTTTCCAAAGTTGTTTGTTATTTCTAATGTTGACATTTTTCAGCATATTTCAAAGGCCCATTCATTGTGATGAAAAAACTGAAAATGGGTCAAATTTGACCCAAGGACAACTGAGGGTTAAGAACACTAAGGCATTTTTAACCCGGGGCCAGGTTTGACATAATCATCATATTCATAGTGGAGCAGTGGGTTTCAAATGTCTCCTTCTCCTTCCTCCTTGCCTTTTCTAATTTGCTGTTGAGTTTTTTTTTGTGTGGATATTCCACATGGCCACAATATCTCCGTTTATAAATGCCATTTCTCTACAGACTACACACTCTTTAATTTCCTTGGATATGTAAGACTTATTCTTTGGATACAAAGTTATAGAGTTAAAACGTTATCCCTAACAAATGTTACATAATCAGTAATAGCATCTGTTGCTTCTTCTAAGTCCAACCTATGGAAGAGATCCAAGTTAGTGCAGTAAAAACATCCTTTAAATGTATCAATGCCATCACTGTCTCAAACCTGTGTTGTTTTCAATGGGGTGTACTGCTGTTAAGCTGGGAGTTGTAGGGTTAACTTTAGTAATTCAAAAATGGGATGTGGATATCAGTCAAGCTAGTATTCTGTGATGGTCGTGAATGGACAATCTACACATGTGGGGTCGCAAAGGTTCATAGGAGCAGAGTAGAGAAGTGGAACAGGAACATCCTCAGCTGTTCCCAGTTGCTCTAACGATCACCTGCAGAGAAAACACAGACAGCTGAATCACACAGCAAAGTCAAGATGACTCCATCCATTCTTATCACAGTAGAATCTCATCTTCTTATCGGATTCATGCAAAAGAATCAACAGGAGTCACCTTGGAACTCATAAAAATAATTTTGAAAAATGAATCCCATTATCTTCATCTATATAAAGTTAATGCAAAAACCTAATTTCTCCTCCATGCAACTCAACGACCAACAAATACACTGCGATCATTCTTGACTTTGGAAACAAAAAAGTTAATAAATGATTACTTTGTATTTTTTATGTTGCTTTGCAAATGCCAGAAACTTGATACTGTCAAACTCAAAGCAGGAAAAACTAAAAGAATTTCAGCTTTTAACCAAATTATGATTTATTTTAAGATGTTATGAATTATGAACTTGATCAATTTTATTTGATTAATTTTTTAAACTCAAACATCACTGATGGTATGCAGTTCATCACTCTAACATTGTGAGTGTGTTTTAGTTAATTCGATAATCTTGACAATAATACAGAGTGACACAAAAATCATTTATTTTCAAAAATCTTCACATAGATTATTAAAAACCTAATCTGACGCTGAGACAAATTTAGATATAAGATGCTGATCATTTCATACTTCACAATTGAAAAGCAGCAAATTCTTCTCCAACGTAGTTTACTAAGATCCTTCTACTTTCTGGACATTTCTTAAAAGGCATCAACATGAGAGTTTCTACCGATGGAACACTTAATTCATGATGATAATCATATTTTGATGATATAATATGCTGATGATATCCTACTTTACAATTCAAACGCCATAATTAATTCTCAGGCGACAGATTCATTTTACTCTATAGACACGTCTAAAAACTATTCAGCATGAGAGGTTACACTTCATTTATGAGCTACATAGGAGATTGGATATCCCTTCTTAAAATATTTAAATAATCAGCTTTGTTAAAAAAAACAAAAAATAACGGATGCTCTAATGAAAAACATTTTGCAGTCAGAAAAGTTTTGGGTATTTGGAATAAAGGAAGTATCTAACTCTATCATGTCTGCGTCACATTAACTAATTACTTTTGGGTTTTAAATATATCAAGTAGGCTATATTAACAGTGGAATTATAATATATAATTGTTTATATCTCAAGACATTTCCAAGCAATTTAAAAATTTTAAAATGTAGATGAGTTTTTTCTTTCTGGATCAAATCAAACTATTAAGATGCATATTTTTCTTTTTTAATAACAGACATGAAAACAACAGATTTGACAAAAAGTACTTTATTGTGTTGAAATAATCAAAAATTACTACAAGCAACAAAACTATCAATGAAACATGTAATTAAAGAGTGAAAGAGGGAAGAGTTGAATGAGAGAGAGATATAGAGAGAGCAGACTGAGACCAGTATCAGAGTGAAACCAGTAGCAGAGTCCCAGTGAGTCAGGTCAGGACTGGGAACACTGGTCTCTCCTCAGTGTCTCTGAGAGCGGAGTCTGGGAGCCCTGGGAGGCCTCACAGGTCACAGAGCCCACCTTCCCCCACTGGTCTGCAGGGAGAATCAGGGTGCTGCTCCAGCTGTAGTGGCCGTCCTTCCCCAGCACCCCGGGGCTCCTGATCTCCTCCCAGCTGCTGCTGCTGATGCCGACCACCTTCCAGGCCAGACTCCAGTCTGAGGGGAAGCCCTTGTTGGCCAGGCACATGAGCGTGGCCTTCCCCTTCAGCAGCTCCTCACTGGAGGGGGGCAGCACCGTCAGTGTGGGACGGACATCACCTAGGAGACACCAATCAGCTTAGAGGACAGGGACCACACAGCTGTCAATCAACCAGCAGATACTTGGACTCCTTTCCTGTGTGAGAGTTGGTTTTCTCCTTTAAGGAGTTTCTGTCAGATGTTTTTTCTGCTCCACCAGTCACTCACTCACACATTGTTTCACTTCCCTTTAAGAAGCCTCTCATGCATATCAGCACAGAGACAATCATCTAAACAATGAGCTGAAATATATCAAACTGTACTGGAAATAAAATATCAAATCTTTCACTAATTCTATAACCTTGTCTATACATTACTCATTTAGAGTTTTTAGTGGAAACAACCAATTTCAAATAATAAACCGACAACAATTAAATGTCCTTAATGTGAATTTCAGACATTATTTAACAACCTCTTCAAAAGACACAATTTGCAACACAACATATCATTATATTCATAGTGTGACGTTAAAGACTAACATTAACAAACATTTTAAGTAAAGTTTAACTTTGATGTTCATCATCATGTCATTTAAATTGACAGAAATGTGTATTGAAGCTGCTCTGAGTTAGTCTTCATGATAAAGGAGAATGAATAAAAACATGAAGACATTTCATCAATAAAACAACATATGTGTCTGCATATCCAAAAATCATTACTTCAAAAACATTACTTCACAATAAAG
>NC_048420.1:23017951-23032894 GCF_013103735.1 Etheostoma cragini | reverse complement strand
AGGTCACAGTGACTCAGCCTGGAGCAGTGAGCTCTGCTCTGGGAGGCTCCGTCTCCATCAGCTGTAGGACCAGTCAGGCTGTTACACACATTAACTATCTACAGTGGTACCAACAGAGAGATGGAGAAACTCCTAAACTGCTCATTAAATATACTAGCACTCGACACTCAGGGATTCCAGATCGTTTTACAGGCAGTGGATCAAACTCTGACTTCACTCTGACCATCAGTGGAGTCCAGACTGAAGATGCAGCAGTTTACTACTGTCAGAGTTATCATTACATCAACAGTCAGGCTGTGTTCACACAGTGAAAAAGCGTCGTACAAAAACCTCCCTCAGTCAGACTGAACAGAAACTGAACTGACTGCTGCAGCTGGAAGCTACTGCAGAGACTGATACACTTCACTGAGGACACACACACACACACACACACACACACACACGTTTGATAGTAAAAACTACAGAGTTGACTTCTGTTGATAATCAGAAGTTAAAATTCACATCACTCCAGTTGTATTTACAAAGATTGAGTAGAAACAGAACCAGTGAGATCTTGTATCTCCATGATTTATTTCATTGTAAATTGAACTCCTGGTTTCTTCCATCAAGAAATGCATCATCTCGTCATCTCAGACGTCTCATCTCAGAGTCCCACGTCATCAGATCAGCAGCAGCTTTTCTTGCTCCACTCACTCCTCTTTTACATCTACACAAAAGTTATATCCACAGTTTGGAGTTCTTTAAAACATTTTACTTCAGTAAATGCTCTTACCAAAAGAAATAAAAAGACACAAGCATTTAAACACTTCATCAAACTACAAGAAGTACAGAACATATATTCTGAGCTGCTTATGTGTGTGGAGCCGTGCAGATAATTCTGTTTTTATGTAACAACACTAATGCTGTTACACAAATATAGTGGACGTGGATTATGTTCATAGTGATCAATACACAAAATATATTTGAGAGATTTTAAAGAAACTTCCTTTGTAGAAATAATGTCCTTAGGCCTGTACTATGAAACCATCTACCAGAGCCACATCTTTTACATAAGGAGATCAAACTATAATTCTTCATAAATATGAAGAACACAGACACGGTTTTACAGACATTACACAATACAGTCGCTGCTTCCTGAAACAGGAAAGAGAACCAGCAACATAATATCTGATGCTGTAAATGTTGACATCACAACGCTCATCAATGTCACATCAGGCTCAAGATCTGACCATAATTATGCTTGTGCTTTCTATAAACTGTCGTTACTTTAGCCTAATATTTCAGTTACAACCCTGGCAGTGGGAAGCAATCATGAGAGCAAATGAAAAATATAGAAATACAAATCAAAGCAATGTGTCACCTTAGCAACACACGGCTCAAGAAGCAGACAAATAGCCAACACGTAATTCTCTCTGCTGAAAATCTTTCATTAGAAATCCTGGTCCCGACCAGGTTAGGTGTTCAGTACAAGTTACCTCAGCGATTTAACCCAGTAACAAGTGATCCATCCATCCAGGTTACCTCGTTAACGTGGTAGTACAGGCCTGGCATGTGCATGCATCTCAAATGAGAACACAAATGCACATTGGCTGTGTGATGAAGACTGTGCAGTTTAATAGGTTTTAATAATTCTAGAGAATCAACTTCACCCAAATTTCCAATGTAATCCAATCCAATTTCTCAATTTCTTTATGCATTATATCATGAATAATTGATAAAGTCAGTGTTGTCAGCACTGAAGAGGAAACACCCTGTCCCTGTTGGAGTCAGTCAGAGCATTTCCATAGAGAGCCACTTTGCATCAGCAGCACCATGCTCCAGTGCTCTGGGAGACTTTATAGTCCTGAGAGTTGGACACTGGAGGACTGACAGCTGTCCTTCATGACAACAGAAGACACAGAAATCCTCCTCATCAAAAACATGACTTTGATCTCCGTCCTCATCTGGACTCTCCTCTGCTGCTGCTTCACAGGTAAAGTCCAGAGAATCAAACTCCTCTCCTCTATGAACATCCGTCCCTCTGAAATGAAGCCGACTAAACCATGACGCTGCTTTATGTTTTTGTCTCTGTGTCCTCAGAGTCCAGAGGCCAGGTCACAGTGACTCAGCCTGGAGCAGTGAGCTCTGCTCTGGGAGGCTCCGTCTCCATCAGCTGTAGGACCAGTCAGGATGTTTATAGTTCTAACTATTTAGCCTGGTACCAACAGAGAGATGGAGAAACTCCTAAACTACTCATTTACTATGCTAGCTCTCGACAATCAGGGATTCCAGATCGTTTTACAGGCAGTGGATCAAACTCTGACTTCACTCTGACCATCAGTGGAGTCCAGACTGAAGATGCAGCAGTTTACTACTGTCAGAGTTATCATTACATCAACAGCCAGTGGGTGTTCACACAGTGAAAAAGCGTCGTACAAAAACCTCCCTCAGTCAGACTGAACAGAAACTGAACTGACTGCTGCAGCTGGAAGCTACTGCAGAGACTGATACACTTCACTGAGGACACACACACACACACACACACACACACACACACTTCACAACAAAAGGTAGACACCATGATCAAGTTTTTACAAAAGATATGTTTTCTAAAAGGGTAAATTAATTAAAGGGTTAATTTAAGTATTTTGAGTATGTGCTGTGGATCTCAGTAAAGGTAATATCTACACCTCTGTTTATATTACCATCTAGTTAAAAAGAAACAGGCAGTTTTGCATTTTCAACCAATGATTCATGGTTAATACACAGAAACTACGGTACATGTTTCCAGGTAAGAAGACACAAGATAAAACAAATCATTTGTAAAGTATTACCTTGAAACCAAAGGGACATATTTGGAACATAAAGGGTGGATAAATTTCATTATTATAATGTTATTACAATATTAATTTAACTATATTACAACTACCCAGCTATACATATGTTATCATTGAACCATAAGGAGGTTGTTTTATTGTTGTATATTTGATTACCAAAATCAACCTGCCGGGCTGAAGAGGAGGTGCAGATGGGTTTGTAGGAAATGAGAAAGGAAACCAAAATAATCTTCAGATTTTAGTTACTGTAACAGTACAACTGTGGTCTGTGGGAGTTTCACTCTGTTGCACACATGATCCCATGTGGGCCATGCTGCCGCTGGAGTTTCAAAGTTGAATACTTTATTTAATGGTGACATCTTCTGGTCCAGAAATGACATTGCACATGTGTCAGAGAAGCTCTGGTGACAACAGATGCAACCCAGCAGTCTGGGGAATAAACCTTTCTTAAAGAACAGACTTGATTTCTCTCAAATATTCGCTGATTTATTTCTTAGTTTTTCATATTCTTTAACTCAAGGTTTTAGTTTGTATTTTTTTTTTTTACTGCACTAAGTGCACCTTACACACTTTATAATACTCTATTTACATTATCTACAGCTTTATTAATAATACTTGTACATTTTTATTGATATTCCCAACTTGTATATATTTTAAATTTATTTCATGTACAATATATTCTGTATGTGTGCTGTGTGTCTGATATGTTGCTTCTGCAACGCTGGAATTTCCCATTTTTTTGGGATCAATAAAAATCTATCTATCTATCTATCTATCTATCTATCTATCTATCTATCTATCTATCTATCAATCTATTTATCTTTTTAGTTGTTGTTGCCTCATCAAAGTCAAATCTAGTTGGATAAAATAAAACACAGCCAACGAATTATAAACCCCATCCAGGAACAAGGTGGAGCAGCAACCAACAACTAAAAACTTTAAAGCCATATCATATTTAACACCATCTTAATGCCAAGCTGAAAATCAGTGTTTCATGGAGTTTCACTGCAGCAAGGCGAGAATACAAACAACTGGAAGTCAGTAAGCAGATGTTCAGGACAGAACACAATGCAGCCTTTTGGGAAAAAAGGCAAGACGTGACAAGCACTATTCACCGGGTGTTGGATTGAGGAAGAGCAACATGGGAAACTACTCTTTACATTTAGGTTCCAAAATACACTTCTTAAATAAAGTCAAAAGAAAACACTATTTCCAGTGGTAGCGTGGCTTAAACTGTATATATCTAGGTATTTATATCTAGATATCTAGATAATTTTATTTTTCAGTTTTCTAGACACTGTATATTTATCACTATACAGGCTCTGCACACCCATACAAGCATTTATTTATTTCCATGTATATAGCAAAATTTCTTTACTTTTTCTACGGTGTTTTTAATTGTTTCTGGGCTGTATTGTTTTCCTAAGCTGTGAATTTGCACGTCTTTTCGTATCACATTGTACTCTGGAATGACCAATCTTCAATCTTTCATCTTAAAATCTGGATAGAAAGCCTCTCTCTGTGTGGCTGTATACAGGAATATCTTGCACACACCTATGACCTACTGCATGTTGCATTGTTCTGTCCTTACAGGTGAATCTAAGCAAACAAGAGTAACATGAAAATGTCAGTCAATCACAGTATATACATGTCCTCACGGTCCGGGGGAAGAGGTCTAATAAGGTTGATCCACCCAGAAGGCACTATGACTTGTCTGAACAAGCCCTGTTAGAGAGAAACACAGCATGACACACGCATGCTGGAAAACATACTGTATATTCCGATAAATCCTCTAAAGTAAATAAAGGTCAGAGAACGGCAGAGGTCTTGGGTAAATAATGTGGCACAAGAGAGTGACTTCAAGCCACCACAAGTACAGAAAACATACAAGTTGGCCTTCATAATAAAAGTCAAGTCGGTATTTTTCTGTTTTTTGCCATTGGGTTGCATTAACTTTGACAATGAATGGTGGCAAATACAATTTTCTTTTATGCGGTTTCATTTTTTTTTTAAGGTAATTTCTTTATATAAATCAGTGAATACTTGCGGTGTGTTTGTAGGTAAATATTGGTGTATATATAGTATATATATGTAGGTATATTTAGTTTGTATGTGGACATGTGTATTTGTTATTATTTTTATAAAATAACAGTGGGGGAACTGTTTATTTTGCCTTGTGATTCACAATAACTCATATCCCCATTCCCCATTCCCCATCAAAATCTAAATTGAGAATTTTGTGAAATGCTCTTCAGGATGCAAAAAACTGTATTTGAGTGAAAACGGAGAAAAAAATGCTTTGGGTTGTTTGCATTTCTATCAACCAATCTCAATTGTCTTGTGCAGCGCTATAACCTCGGGGGTGCCAATATTCTTCAAAACTTGCCATTTTCAGCATGTAGCATGCTAGCTCGAAGTTTGTTGTTGTTTAACTGAAGCGAACATTATACACCGAATCAGGCAAATGGCAAGCAATTATGCACATCTAGTCCAGTATTTAATATTTAATCATTTAATATAATGGCTAATAATATGACACTGATAGGTGCAATGCATTCTAACCTGCAAAATGGTTAGCCTATATTTGAACATTGTCCTGTTAATACTTCTGTATCTTTTACTTATGAAACATTTTGAATGCAGGACTTTAAATCAAACACTTTTACTGTGATTTTACTAATTTCAATTTAGTGAACTAAACTTGGGGAGCACATGTGCATTATTAGGGCTTTTATTTTGAAACATATAATGGGATTGCATTTGACTCGCTCTGTGGTGCTTGACTCCAGTTTAAACCAGGGACTGTTGAAACAGGGAGAGAGCAGCTCAAGGAACTGACTCAGAGCTTGACTGGGAGTTTGTTTCTCACTTTTAATCTGCAGTGAAACTTTTTAAACACCTAATTTCAATACTTTAGTTTCTAACATTGCTGCAATGTCGTCCAACGGGAGCTCCCTGGCCTGCGAGGGGATGTACTCCAAACTGATAGACGATGAGGGTGAATATGACGATTTGAACCGCAGGCCAGATGTGAGACTCAGTGGTAAGGACTCAACAAACAATACAACTTCAAGTTTTTAACTGCTGCATCTTAATAGAGGAATTAAAAGCATTGTTTTTGCTATTTTAAGGTCTCAATGTAACTTAATATTTTGAGTTCATGTTCTTTTTGTCTTTTATTGACTTGTCCTGCTTGCATAAACATGACAACTCAATTATCAGTTACCTTGTCTTGAGCATGTAACTTCTAATTTTAGCATTTCAATTAGTTTAAAATAAGAATCTAACACAGGAAAATAGCATAAAGTTGTTCATATGGGTGACAGGTTAAATGGTTTCACAATTTTTCCATTTATTTCTAATGTATTGATTAAAGCTAACTACTAGCTTCTGAAAGGAATTTAAAAACATGGTGATAAATTGTACTGCACTATGATGAACAGGGCTTACATGCTGAGGTTATGATGGAGAGAGTAGAAAATCTCTCTTTAATCGAGTGCAGACAAACTTCAATTTTAACTTGTTTGCTCCCTGAGGGGAAATGATTAACCATCTGGTATGGTTTCACGGTTAAGACGAAATCTTTTAGTTCTATACAGAAAGACATATTTCATTTAAAATGTTTGAATAAAATGTTGAATAGACAATGACCAAGATTGCTAAGTATCTGTGTTTATATAAAATTATATACTTCAGCAAAGAGCTGCAGCAAATTTTTGACTAATCAATTAGTCCATCAACAGAAAAATAATTGAATTCAGACTAAAGATGAATTAGAGCCCGGGTAGGGGAGGATTCCAAGGTATATATATGTATTATCTGCATAAAAATAGACATTGAAGTACACATTAGGAGGTACATCTATGTGTGTATGTTATGTGCATACAATTGTAAAAAGCAATGGGCTAAGAATAGACCCCTGTGGCACTCCATTAGTTATGGTATGAGGACAAACTGTAATAATCAGTTTAGATTATACTTTATTCATCCCACAGCGGGGAAATTTCCTTATTACAGCAGCAGCATTTTCTACTATAAGAGCAAAAACAAACTAATAAACAAGTAAACACACAACAAGCAAACAGCAGACAGTGAGCAGAAGGTATGACTTATTGTAAGCGACATCAAATAAAGGGTTCGTAAAGTGCGGTTGCAATGGTGCAGAAGAACAATATTGCAGTGTGAGTAACGTTAAATTAAATTGAATATGTAATTAAAATAGTTTAGCAAAAGTAGCTAACCATAAATAATATTGAAAAGGTAAGTACTTTTAACTGAAAAAAACATCATTTTGAATTGAGCAACATTGTTTTGTGTTGTATAAGGGGAAAGAGTGTGTTTCAGGGTTCGAAACTTGACTCAATTACTCAATATTGTGGTTATTTAACATTAAACATATCAATATTTAGTATCCAAAAAACTTGGTTTGTTATCTTCATCCTAACACCCATTCCCCCTTTGCCACCTCCAGCTCACCCAGTATCTCCGGTCATGGTGATGCCCAGGCCGAGCGGCCCAGGGCCCTACCGCCTCCTCACCTTCTGCCTGGCTGCGCTGTGTGGCGTCCTGCTGATCTCAATCATAGCTGTCACCGCACACTGTGAGTACAGACACTACCAAACGAGATTGAAGACTAATTCTACATTCATTTGTGTGTTAAAGTAGTCAACATGTACCTTGTAAGAATGTGTGTATTGTGCTTGAGTTTAGAGCAAATGTGCTGACGTTGATTTTCTTTTAAATCCACTTAACATTTGCCCTGAAAGTCATTATTTTTTTAAGTTAAATTATGTATATGTCCTGTATTTTGCTCAATTCTGCTGCTACACTTCTCCCTTATGCAATGTCTACACAGTCATTAGTTCAGTGTTGGTCATCTGGAGACACAAGTGAATATTTCGTGAGACTAAACAGGAAGATGTTAAATAATAAATCCCAGTAAGTCCCTCATGCCTTTAAAACTGAGGCAGAGACATTGACATGAAAAATTGCTGATTGTGAAGAGTTTTATGTAAAAAAAAAGAAGACAAAAAAGAGGATCTAGTGGTCTAAGCTTTGCAACACTCAGGCATGTTTCCCAATAGTATGCCAGATTTTATACATATTTAGTACATGTGATTGTGCTAATGTTGAAACATCCACACAGTCAGAAGGCTGACAAGCTGCTTTTAATGAGCTCGTGAGCTCAACTTCTGCCAGCTGAGCGAAAGTGAGACAACATAAGCAAAGTTTAAAGTGAAGATTTGAAGTGTTTTCTATGTGATAAGTAGGCTGTAAATACACACTTAGGTTTGACAATATGAAAAAGAAATAAAATACAGTTGTTTATTTAGATAACTATATGATTTGACACTAAATTTCATTATCTAAGAAGTGCAAATGATGTGATAATGAACAGTGAGTGTATAATTGTGGATCTTTAGTTTTCTGTTTTTTTCCATCCAGTCCTGCATGAAAACACATTGCATTTACAAAACTCACCTTACTTTGATTATTAGCCATCATTCAGTTTTTCCTCACCTTTCAGGTAACAAATGTAATAAAGCTGAATGATTAAGTCTGTATAGCCTCATATTTCACACCTGAAAAGCCTTCAGGAGTACACACACAAACGCTAAGCAATGTTCTGCTGAAGCAGCCTTAGCAGCTGCTAAACGTACAGTGTGTATAAAAAACAGTTTTAATTGTAGGTTATATTTAGAATATTTTTACCGCTTTACCTTGCTGTCAGAAAGTCCTTTACCACAAGAACTGAAGCCGTTATCTCTGCTCTGTTTAAAGCAACCAGAATTCTTTGTCTCAAGATGTTCTTCTTAAATTATTTTTAAATTGATTATTAACCCTGTGTTGTCTTCCATTCAAAATTGAAAATCAATACTTTTGTTGAGGCTTTTAATCAACGTTTTGAACTTTTTCTCACTTTTTCGTCCTTTTTTTCAACACATTTGATGTTTTTTTTCAATGTTTGTCATTTGTTGGATGTTTTCAACACTACGTAACACTAACTTATTAATTAGTTTTACAGTTAATTTGGGAACTCATGGTCAATAAACCTCATTTATAGGAAATTATACCTAATGTTTGCATTAGAAAAAAAGAAATTAGGAATTATTGAGACTAAAATTAAAGGAATGGATGTTGATGATAATCACAGACTCAAATATGTCAACTTTAACTCAATACTATTTCAAAAACACTTCAATTTGTTTTTCAAATGCTATAAAATTGAATAAGACGCCCCAAAATTAATGAAAGTAGAGATTTGTACTTGGCAAAGAGCGTTGTGGGGAATCAATAATGTTATTTTGGGGAATTAAAAAGAACATTGCTATAGGAAAACGGGTCAATTTGACCCGTGGACCACATGAGGGTTAAAGTTTACCATATCTTTTTATTTAGTGGACCATTGCTTGTTATGTTCCACAGATAAGAACAAAACTCAGAGCGATGTTGAAGGGAAGTCCGAGATGCAGCGGCAGGACGTAAACACGTCGGCTCTGACCGCCTCCGTCAGCAAACTGCAGCAGGAGAAAGAGCAGCTTCAGCGAGAGAAGGACGAGCTGCTGGCCAAACTGGCCACCAAGATGACTACAAAAGGTAAACAACTCCACATCTGGTACTATGCATGTCAGCTTTTAACCCATACAGTAGAGCCACTGTGACCGTTTGAGAGTAAAGTCTGCATTTGAGATGTTACTGCGCTGCTACTTCCCATTTGCCTAATCTCGCTTTCCGCGTGCCATCAGCTCCCACTGTGATCAAACCTGTGACGAAGGCCCCTATCGTCTGCCCCGTGGACTGGCATCTCTTCAACAACAGCTGTTACTTCATCTCCAGGACCACAAGGGATTGGCCCGAGAGCCAGTCGTACTGCCAGAGCAAAGGAGCTCACCTGGCCATCATCCACACGGCAGAGGAGCAGGTACAGCTGCATGGTGGCAACATGACGATCACAATGCTGCCATTATGTTGCGTGGAACGCCGTTAGATTTGGTGTCCGTTGTGTGAGACTTCTACAGAACAAATGTGTTTTAACATGCAGAGCATCTTCATTTTCTACTGAGCTCGGCAACTCCGTTTCTTTGCTACTGTACCAGGTTACTTCACTCACTTTATTTACTTATTACCAAACTTAAATGGGTGGTTCAGAACTTTGGACATAAGACCTTATTTCCAAGTTAGTCAGTGTGTTTTTCTATTAATGGAGACAGTTTTCAACACTTTTCATCCAGTTGCAGAGTTTGCCGGTGCTAGGCTAGCACAACTCAACAGTATCTGCTAGCCTGCCATTAAAAACAGTCCAATCCCTCACAGTACAACGAAGGTAAATTAATTATAACGCCAGACTATCAAGGTATATGTCTGTTGATAGAATAATGTTAGAAATTAAAACTAAAAAACTAAATTGTGATCCACTCCTTTAAGAGTTGATTCATTGTGAACAAACACATTTCATTAGCTCAAATAAATGAATCCATTTGTCACTTACAGTATAAACCACAAACGGCATTGAATGTTAACTGTTAAAGGCCTGTGTTATTCTATACATATCTTACACTCAATAAACCCAGGAAAAACACAAACGTGTTCAAGCAAAAACCCAAATTACAAGTACGAACCTTAAAATTAGCATTATAATCAACATTTATTCAAAGGTCAGGCATTGAGCTTTCTTTGTTGCACAAAAACCATCATATACATCCTTGCATTTACTTACATTTCCTTTGTGTGTGTGCATGTGTGTGTGTTTCCTCTCAGACGTTTCTGTGGAATCTCCTTCCCAGAAGCCACTGGAACGCCTTCTGGTTGGGGATCACTGACGAGCACACAGAGGATCAGTGGAAATGGGTGGATGGCACCCCGCTGGTCGAAGGGTAAGTCCACTTCTTCATCTGAGACTGTCCTCCCCATCTTCACCTTTTCCCCTGTATTTACTCTGATGTTTACTTCTGAAAACTTAGTCAGGCTAGCAGGCCCAGCAGGAGGCTGGTTAGTTGATTTCATAGTCGTGAGATGTCCTTAGAGATCGTCTTGCTAGCGTAAGCTCATCTTCTCCAGCGGTTCCTCTGTGTTTCCTTTGATGTTTACACCAGAAAACATGATCTATCTGGCTAGCGCGCCCAGGCTAGCGTAGTCAACAGGAGACTGGAGACTTCCTTTCCCAATCCTGATGACGGACTCGTAGCCACATGCCATCGCCGCCCAATGCCAACCACAAATACAGCAACATAGCACAACTTATATTTGTTAAAAAAAAAAAAAAGACAGTTTAGCATTCATTTTGTGGAGCAGACGTAGCAGCAACTGGAGAAACGTTGTGCCTTCTAGAATGAAAAATGACTAAAAAAAGCTGTTCACCTTGATAAGATAAACATATGGATCAGACACATATAAACTATACGATACTATACGTATACTATACAAGAGAAAACTATACCCCAAACTCAAAATGGGCTGCAAAACATTCATACGTTTACAACTAAAAGTTTCTCACTCGTTAATTAATACGAAGAACTTGACCAGATATTAAAAAAAAAAAGACACAACATGTAATGTAGCCTTGCAGAATATGGAGACTCCCAAAATCTAGTGAAGAGCTTCAATACGATAAACAGTACATTTCTGCAGGTTCACTCCTCTAGCTCCAGACTGTTTGGACAAACACAGATCGACTGACCATTGGACCGCCGTTGAACTTTGACCTCTCGCATACCTACAACACTCTGGCTCAGGTTTTGGCCTGCAAGCTGCACAGTGATGGTTGTTAGCCAAATAAAAAGTGATGTGGCCACAGGGAAGATGCAGCCTGCAGAGGGGAAAAAGGCAGGGCAGGGGGAAGTAGACGAGGAAAATTATTAAGTGCAAACTACAGATTACTTCATGAAAAGTAATCTGTGTGAAACAAGAAGTATTGCATAGGATTTTCGTTTGGAAGGAACAAAAAAAAGGAAGTGAAGTTCCTGGACACGACTTTTAAGCCACACTAGTAGCATGGCTCGAGGGAGGCCGTTTTCAATGGGCCAGTATGCTCTACTACTTTCTGCAATTTTCTTAACCCACATGTTGTCCTCGGGTCAAATTGACCCGCTTTCCTATATCAATGTTCTTTTTAATTCCCCAAAATAACATGATCGATTCCACCCAACGCTCTTTGCCAAGTACACATCTCTACTTTCATTAATTTTGGGGCGTCTTATTCAATTTTATAGCATTTGAAAAACAAATGGAAGTGTTTTTGAAATAGTATTGAGTAAAAGTTGACATATTCCAGTCTGTGATTATCCATCAACATCCATTCCTTTAATTTTTGTCCCAATAATTCCTAATTTCTGCTTTTCTAACTCAAATTAGAATAATTATATTATAAAATAATAATTTCCTATAAATTAGATTTATTGACCATAAATTCCAAAAATAACTGTAGAACTAAAGTGAATAGGTTGGTGTTACGTAGTGTTGAAAATATCAAAGAAAAAGTGACAAACATTGAAAAAAGCATCAAAAATGTTTTTTTTAAATCAATAAAAAGCCTCAACAAGAGTTTTGATTTTCAACTTTGATGGAAAGACAACACGAGGGTTAAACTGACGATGCAACATTCACACCAACTCTACACTGTGATTGTGTAGAGACACGAGTTTTAACTTCTCTTTCAGCTCTTGTTTCATTCTTGGCCCAACTATTTCGGTCACTTGGACACCCGAGAACAACACTATTAATATTTTCCAGGATAAACTGTTGGGAAATGTGTGCAGTCTAACCCTAAATTAAACCATAGCCCATCCTTCCCTCTCTCAATGACCGTCAGACTGCTTTTCTCTGGTATATTCAGTGTAAACTGAATTTTTAGGGGTTTTGGACTGTTGGTTGGACAAAAAGCTACCTGAAGACACATTATCTGTTGCATGTTGAATTTCCACCTATTTTGAGGAGGTTATGTCATGGTTCCCTTTTTTTTCGTCTGTCTGTCTATCAGCAGGATTATGGAACAACTACTTACCTAATCTTCTTGTAACAAATTAGTTTTCACTTTATTTAAAGGTCCCATGGCATAAAAAATTCACTTTATGATGATTTTTTTAACATTAATATGAGTTCCCCCATGCTGCCTATGGTCCCAAATGGTGATAGGTGTAAACCGAGCCCTGGGTGTCCTGCTCTGCCTTTGAGAATATGAAAGCTCAGATGGGCCGATCTGGACTCTTGCTCCTTATGAGGCCCCTTACCTCCTCAAAAGCTACAGACTCAGAAATGGTACGTCCTAAGGTCAGCTGATTGTGGGACTGGCTCCAATGGCTGTACTTCTGCACCAAGGCTGAATTTCGAGAAAAATACTTCAGATACAGTATTAGGGGACCACTAAGGTCTATTTAAAAGAGACTTCAGATACAGTATTAGGAGACCACTAGGGTCTATATAAAAGCGACTTCAGATACAGTATTAGGGACCACTAAGGTCTATATAAAAGAGACTTCAGATACAGTATTAGGGACCACTAAGGTCTATATAAAAGAGACTTCAAATACAGTATTAGGGGACCACTAAGGTCTGTATAAAAGAGACTTCAGATACAGCATTAGGGGACCACTAAGGTCTATATAAAAGAGACTTCAGATACAGTATTAGGGGACCACTAAGGTCTGTATAAAAGAGACTTCAGATACAGTATTAGGGGACCACTAAGGTCTATATAAAAGAGACTTCAGATCTAGTATTAGGGACCACTAAGGTCTATATAAAAGAGACTTCAGATACAGTATTAGGGGACCACTAAGGTCTATATAAAAGAGACTTCAGAGACAGTATTAGGGGACCACTAAGGTCTATATAAAAGAGACTTCAGATCTAGTATTAGGGGACCACTAAGGTCTGTATAAAATCATCCAAAGAGCACCATGTCATGGTACCTTTAACATTGTGATATAAGGCCATGGTGGATGTCTTTGCTCTCCGAGTGCTCTTCTATTTTACAATTGAATCAACATGTATTTTAGTAAGTAAAGTAAGTACAATTTCTTAGTAGAGCGCTTTTCTCAAATACAAATCACAGGATCCTTTGCATTTTAATGCAAAGCATCAAAAACACAATCCACCACTCAGATTACAAAGTAATATATGAACAAAAAATGCAGACAGGTCAATCAAAAAGTTTGTTGCTGTAACATAAATCTATTGTCCTTATTTAAATGTAAATGAACAGGGGAGTATTGGTAAGTACAAAAACAATGACAAGGAGTTGTGGATGTTCCAGTTGTGAGAAACAGCTGGCGGTGGCATCCAAACAGCAGCTCTGAGCAGCGTTATGTAACTGCTGTTAAACTGCTGCAGAGCGCTGCAGGTGACCCTAACCTCTGACCTCTGACCTCTGATATAAACAAAAGCACCTGAACTGTCGACAGATACATCTTCTTCACCATCGGCCAGTCTTAATGTTTGGTCCTCAGTGTGTGTTTTAACTCTCCAAAGTTCTCTTCCTACCTTGTGCTCAACATATTTTCTAATAATCATCTGATTTCTCTTCCTCATTTTGAAAAATGACTAACCTTTTATCCTTCCTTTTTTTGACCCCTACATTCCTTCCCTTCCTCTTTTCCTGCTGAGATGTTTCTTATGTTTTTCCTCATGTTGTTCTGGCTCGGCTCTGCTCAGATGATTTCTGAGTAATTTCACATCGTTAACCTTCATCTTTAAACCCCTTAACCACTTTTTAACTTATGTGTTTATCTCCAGACTGATTTTCTGTTTAATGATCTGATATGAACATTATTTCAGTATTGAAGAACTTTTAGTACACCAAAGTGATATTTCTCTTGCCTTAATAAATAAATGGATGAAATTTTTATTTAAAACCATTTAATCATTGCATTGTCCTCGGGTCAAATTTAACCCATTTAAAAAAAAAAGTCTTTATCAGAGAAGTGGGTTTCTTTCAAACAAATTTTGAGAAAAATAACGCTGATTCTTCCACACAACGCTCTTCACAAAAATAAATGAACAGCCCACTATCTTCTTTAATTTGGATGTTTTATTGAATTTTGTAGCGTTAAAAATAATGTACGAAAGAACATTGAGAAAAGTGACAAAAATGTCCGCAAAAGCTTCAAAACTATGGGGGGGGGGGGGGGGG
>NC_048420.1:23008284-23017941 GCF_013103735.1 Etheostoma cragini | reverse complement strand
CACAAAAAGGTTAAAAGATGCAGAAAAAATGCCAAAAACATCAGGGGGAAAAGCAACAAAAGTTGAATAACGAATTGATGTATTTTCAGAAAAACAAAAAGTTGCACTGTCGACAGGAGGACAACACAAGGGTTAAGGAACAAAAGATATGTATAAAGAAATCACAAAGAAGAGAAAACCACTGGACCCCTTTTGAAAAAGGGATTGGAAAGACGCCACTGTCCAATTACATACAATTACATAAATTAAACTGTCTTTGATTTTTTTTCTCTCTACTATCTGCAGTTTTTGGGAGGTCGGAGAGCCCAACAACCACATCGACGAGGACTGCGGCTACATTGTGAAGACTGAAGTACTGGAGCGAGTGCCGATCCGGAGCTGGTACGACGCCCCCTGCTCCATGTACTGCCGCTTCATCTGCGAGAAAGAGATGGGCGCCGGCGCCAGCACCGCCACGCCGCACTGAGCCGGGAGCACCGCGCTGACTGAAAACAAGTTCAGTAGTTTGGTGTAAGTCCATTTTATATTTTTACCCCTAGCCCTTGTTTTGGATTCACCCTTTTTTTTTTTTTACTTGCAACAGAGTTACAACGGGTTAGTAGTGGAAATCTTCCCAATGCAACAACCCTTGAAGACCCTGATATTTCATCAGCAGTGCCGCACCAAGTCTGAGGATGCATCATTTTCTGTAAATTTATGCAGATTTTTTGCAGCTTGAAAGATAAATTAAACTCAGAATAATCTCCACCCCAAACAGAAAAACTGGTCGCTGAAAACTGATGCTGTTGCAGCAAATTTCGCTGTTATTTGGATAAAATTACCACATATTGGGAATCTAAATGGTTACTCTGTCGCCTGAAAATGTACCAAAAACGTAATGAACCTGTTAAAGTGACGTTTCTGTTAATGATTGACAAGGCCAGCGACACTTACACCTCCGAAAACGTCTATAATACATTGAATTGACATTTAAATGGTTATTAATGAAGAGAATACTTACATTTAGGGGGTTTTATGTTGTTTGTGCAACATTAGCCGTCAACTTGCAAATGACCGGCAAGGATGTATTCAACTGTAACACTCACTTTCATGTGTGCCTCTGAAAAACCTCCATTTGGTTTGGCCCGCACATATTAACACAATACTGCTAGCACCATCGTGTTATAAGTAAGACATCTCTTGAAAAAGTTATTGTATTCATTAGCATGATTGCCTTACTGTGTAGTTCAAAAACGTCCAAAACACCAAAGTACGAAGACATTATTATCACATTATTTTGAAACGTCGAAGCTTGGGGACGGCACCAGCCGGGAGGGCATGAGTGGGGAGAATAGACTGTGTTATATAATTTGATAATAATACTAATGTAACTACACTCTATGGACGAGAGGCGTGAGACGGGAGGTCTCCAGGCTGCAGCCAAACCCAACTTTAATAAAAACGCAGAGGGCTCTCTCCCCGTGGGGTCGAAGATCAGCTGTTCCATGTAGCGCTCCCCCTACATGGGTTTTTTTTTCATTTGTTTTTGGGGGGTTTGTGTGCTTTTGTTTCTGCACGATTATGTAATTGGTTGTGTTGTGTGTATTTGGAGCGCGTTTGCTAAATGCTGCGCATGTGTTGTCAAATTTGAATTTTTTTTTTTTTATTTGCATGTGTTTTCTTAAGTTGCAGGGCGTTTGCCCCTGTCGGGGGGGAGGGAGGGGTTACATGTGTGTGTGTGTATGTGTGTGCCTTTTACAGCCTAAGTAATTGATCATGTTTCTACATGATTCTGCTTCTTTTGTTTTATAAATCCGGGATTCAAGTTACCTATTAACGTTGTCATTGGTTTTTTTTACATGAGAAATTAGCTTTTTAGCAATGATATTGAATAGATTTATATTAACTGTACAGCGTCAGGATGTCAGTTGTCCGTGAGAATGTGAAATATATATCACATTATACATAATGTGTGTACCTTAGATCAATTTGAATTTGATGCACTTTTAGATGTCACAGTTTTCATAGTATTTTAGTTGCTCAGTAGATTTGACATGAATCAAATATTTAAAATTATGCGGAAAAGTGTCCTGTGAATCTTGTAAATAAAGAATAAAGATCATTGTTTTGTATCTTAATTGTCTCACCTAGTTGTCCCAGTTTTCTTTACAATATATGAAGTATGAAACTGCTTTAATCACAGTGAGTCAGATGACTTACCCGAGGTAAAAATGTGAATTAATGTGCATTAAGAAGCCAAGAAAAGATGGAAAAAAGTGTGAAATAACTGAAAACATGTCTTACATTCTAGTTTCTTCAAAGTACCCCCCTTTGCTTTTCTGATAGTGCTGCAAACCCTTGGTGATCTCTCAATGAGCTTCATGAGGTAGTCCCCTGAAATGGTTTCCCTTCACAGGTGGGCCTTGTTAGGGTTAATTAGTGGAATTTCTTGCCTCATTAACGGAGTTGGAACCATCAGTTGTGTTGTGCTGAAGTCAGGTTTGTAGACAGCCGACAGACTATTGGACGACTGGTAGAATTCACATTACGGGAAGAACCAATAAAGTAAGTAAAGAGAAACAAGTGGCCATCATAGCTTTAAGAAATGAAGGTCAGTCGGTTTGGAAAATTGCAAAAACTTTTAATGTGTTTCCAAGTGCAGTCGCAAAAACCATCAAGCGCTACGACGAAACTGGCTCACATGCTGTTGTTGGACGAACAACGAAATACAAAGAAGCAGCGCAAAACTACACAAGTACACAAGTAGAACAACAGAGACATTAAATAATATGCACATGAAACTATACTTTTAGCTTCTCACCTCTAGCTTTTTTCATTCTAGTTTTTTCTCACAGAATAATTCCACCTGACAAATCTTTTCTTTGCACTTCACCTATTAAAAAACAAGTCTAAAATCTCCCACTGAGGTTTCATCTCTCTTTCATCTTCCATGTCTTCTCATCCACTTCCTTACTTGTAGAAGAAGCCAAAGGTGGAGCGGGGTTTGTTGTGCCACACGGTTTGTGTAGCACACCTTCCCTCCTGAGCTCGTTACCACAGAGCGTTACCAGGAAGTCGGCCATCCCTCTTGTGTCACAGGTCATAAACCCGGATTACAGGCCCACACTTAGTGAGAGAGAGAGGGAATGGAGGAATGAAAGAAACACACAGGCTCTTTAGGAAGTCTGTGTAATAATGTCACATCAAGCAACAGACCAATGAGAAGTAAAGACAGATTTAATGTTTGTCTTTTCAGACTTCTACATGGTGCTCAGATCATTTAGCTATAGTCTCTAGTAAATATCCCTTCTCTGAAATTAGATTAAACGAAGTAATCATTACAATCATGTACAACGCAAAATATGTACCCCGGTTATTTAAAGATTTCTAGAAGGTGTGTTGATGATTTACATACAAAAACAGTCAGTATTTGCATTCATGCAGAGGAAACAACCACGTTAAGGGTTCACATTATGTCATGTCTGCATTGAACATTATACATTCAGTGTTCTTCATGCTGCAATCATTACTCCCACTGGTATTGGCCATTTAAAGACCTTTTCCTGAATGAAATAGATGTGGGACACAATCATACATAAAAATATTATGCAGTATGTACGGATTTGACTTTAACCCTTGTGTTGTCTTCCCATCAACCATCATCTTTTGCTTTTTCCTATGTTTTAGCTGTTTTTTCTACGCATTTTTAAATTCTTAGCCTAATTTTTATTTTACATGACATTACATTATACATCGTAACATTCAAAAACAGCACTTTTTGTCTCTTTTTTTTGTCATTTCTTCAGAGGTTTTGGTCACTTTTTAAAATGCCATAAAATGCAATAAAACCGAACAAAATTTGGTATAAGTAATCATTATTTTTACCTGAAGAACAATGTATGGCATCCATATTATTTTTAGGCAATTTAGTAGTTGAAACAAAGCCAATTTCCTGATATTAAAAATAAAAAACTGGGTCAAATTGGACCTGAGGACAACACAAGGGTTAATGTGAAAACTGTGCTTTGATAACTGCTAGAAACATGCATAATGTTGTAAGAAATAAGTCAGAAGGCATTCAGAAGCGGATTGGACTTCAGTGCATTGCTTGAGGAAACTTTGACTGAACATATATAAAAAAAAAAAACTTTTGTTCATTAAACCTGTGCAGGTTCAGCCAACCAGAGCTGCATACCAGTGATGTGGCTGTGTGATGTCAACAGGCTTGATCTGTTGCATCAATTACTAAAAATAGACACAATGCAAGGTGAGGCTTAATGTAAAAAGACCCCATTAGATTAGGCCATCAAACATCACCGATGAACTCAGCATGATGAGCATGTCGCTGGATTAGCAGGATATTCAGCCAATGAGGATGAGACCTGTGGCTTAGAGGTGCAGCGTAGTAACTCTAAACTACATCACCAGACCAGAGAGGTTCACATTTTACAAATTATTTCATGTTTTGTTTTTGTTTTGTTGCTGTGAGCTAAAGATGAATATGAACTTTTCTTCTTGAAAGTGAGAATGTTGTCTGAAGCCCATGTTGATGTTCTCATGAGTGTTAACACAGAACTGCAGAACTCCTAAGTCAAATCGCCTGATCTTGCCTGATGACCTGTTCAGCAAACGCCCTGAGGTTTCTCACCTTCAATTGTAAGTCGTATCATTACACAACATGCGCGGACCAAAGAGATCATCTCTCATTGGAGACCAATAGCTGCACTACATCCTATCATGGATCAACCCAAACACCTCCCTCCTGTCCTGCTTCACTCTCTGCCTCTCATTATTATTTCAAATGTACAGATAATATGGTAAGTGAAAAAAAAAACAGATGAACAGGTGATTTTTTAAATTGCAAAACTGCAAAATTGGTTTGCGTTTGACTCCTGATCCACTTGTCGTCCCTGCCGTCTCTGTGTGTCAGGTATGACGCATGTTCAGCCTGACCTGCTCTAATTCCCTAACGAGATTGCCCATCCCCGGATATCCCATTAGATCCTGATTAACCGGGCTCAGCTCATTAGCTCCGACAAACCAATTCGCCCATGTCAACCTCTGGCCCGGACTATCCATCCTCGCTCCTGCATCCTGGAAGAAAACATGCACTGCAATGCCAGAAGTCAGAATACAATGTCACCTTTGTGTTGTCACAGCACACTGGGGACCTAAAAAAATCAAATGAAGCAAAGAAATAAAAAATAAAGTGTCGTGTTTATGAATCGGAGATTGCAGATGATTCATCATGCTCCCTTAAAATTATTCACAGACAACGTAATGAGGCTCATTTTTACTTTGCCCTGGCTCTTAGTTTGCTGTCATTGCACCTGGAACGCATTCAAACTGGTTGATCAAAGCATAAAACAACAGCGTATTTTGTGATAATTAGTCAGATGCATGGCGGATGTGTCAGTTCCCTTCCCGCTGTGCATCATTTTCATGGGCGACAGGTGTCATTTCTTTTCCAACCTCCACAATTCTTTTCTCCCCGCTCATATTCTCACATTTCACCTCCACCTGTTCCCTTTGGCTACTTCTTTCATTTCTTCTCCTGATCTTGTCTTTTGACCTCATGACCCCATTTTCTTTCCTCCAATCGGTTTACCATCTCTCACCGTGCTCCCTCTAAATTTCTCTCTCCTTCTCCTTCCCTCTCTATTTCCATCTTTGAGCTTTATCCCTTCATCCCTTATCTCCTTCATCCCCTCCAATCCTCATCTGTTCTTCGCCGTGGAGGAAGGGACAGAGAAAGAGAGAGTTTCTCGCAAGTAAGCTGCGATCAGTCTGCCGGGGGAGAGCGTCCGAGGAGCCAGGTTGTGCACCCTGGGACTGTGGGATCTACTGGGACCAGGAGCTGCACAGTTGCAGAAGAAGAGAAGGGACCACGTTGTGTGTGGAACAGGTGAGTTTCTTCTGTTATTCTTCTGTAGTTGGGCCCTCTCCAGCGGCTTCCTCTGCTGTTGGAGAACGTTTGGCACTGCGCTGAAACGCCAGAGAGCATGAATCTTCTTACTTTGTGATAATTAAAAAAGATAAAAAGAAGTGGACTTTTTCTTCAGTGTGCAACACAGGAAACTGATGAGGAACCTGTTGTATGTTATTGGCAATTTTTTGCGCATGGCTGTCCGCAAACCATGAAATATATCTAGCTGCATACATAGCTGCAACTGCCATTTGTGCATTTACAGCAATTCATTTGGAGAAGCATGATTTTTCCCCCAATGTTGACTTCTTAGCTGTTTTTAAACTACTTATTATTATTTCTAATAAGGCTTCTCCACTCTACAGGCTCCTCAACGTTTTCAAATTGGTTTCTCTGGAGTAAAAGCTTTAGTTCTTTTACGTACGTTTGCATCCAAAGTGATGATTCCTTAAACCTTTTGAAGGTGATCTTTGGATTGAAGGGAAGCTGCCTGAGAGGATTGGTGCCTCAGGTGTGGCAGCGGTAAGCTGCAACCTGATCCACCACACAGGGCCAAACTCATCCAGCTCACTCAAATGGCAGATTTCTGCACCGCAGGATCGATTGATGTAGTTTTTAACAGACACAAACACATTTTCAACAGCTTTTTGGGGGAATCTGGTGTTTTTTTGCTTAAGAAAATAGTTTCACTTGAGAATGGAGGCATCTATGTGTACAACGCACCATCTTTCCCATCAAATAAACAAAGTGGAGAATAGAGGAGGAGCTGCTCGAGTTTGACTTTGACAAACCCCCCCACTCTCTCTCTCTCTCTCTCTCTCTCTCTCTCTCTCTCTCTCTCTCTCTCTCTCTCTCTCTCTCTCTCTCTCTCTCTCTCTCTCTCTCTCTCTCTCTCTCTGATCCCGAGGTAAAGAGCAGTCAGTAATCGGATGACGGGAGATTTGACCGGTAAAGCTTCCCTTAAGATCTCCGGCCCAGGATTTAAAGTCCTTTAGCAACCCACTACAACCTTCAACTCATCTGTTGAAATGATCTTTTGATTTTATTGTGCAACACACATCCTGTATGTAGGGCAGCGACTTTCCATTTGCAAGTATCCTTTTGATTGATTGATTTGATTTGATTTTGCCATTACTGTGTTAAGTGTTCAGTGAAAGAAATGTCAGAAAACAGTGGAAAATACCATCACAATTTGCCAAAGTTACATGTTAAAGTTGCATGTCTTGTCCACTGAAGATTTAAAAAACATAAAGCCATCAAATGTAGGATGACATCAAACAGAGACAAGCTGCACATCCTCACAAGTAAGAAAGCTGCATCATGATTAAATTAACGATTAATCAGGGATTCGTTTTCAAATCATTTCATAATTTTCTCTAAAAGTTCAAATTTCTCCACTTGTCCCCACAAACTGAAGTGTTGAATCACATCTTTAGATGAAAATTAGTACTATAAATGAACATCATAATGCAAGAAAGGGTGCAGCACTAAGTTAACAACTGGTTGAAGTTCCTTGTTTATTTTCAGTAACAAAACAAACTCCTCTTTGCATTTTGTCAACCATGCATGCACGTCCTTAAATGATGCTCTAGTCATTTTCCCCTCTCAGCATCAACAGTCATCCTTACTGGAGAGTTTTAAACAAATTGCTTTGCCAATGAGCAGAACTGTGCATGGATGCTGTTGGGGTTGAAAAGGTTAGACATCAGTATCCTGTTAGAGTGTTAGGCACTGAAGTTCTGCACACAGGACTTGAAACGAAAATGCAGTAAAGAAACCAGTCGGACAGGAAAGACAGCGAGGACGTTTAAAGGACCCCTGCCACGCGTATTTCATTACTTTGTGGTAAAGCTCTACCATGGATTGTGTAACCTTGGTTACCTTGTTTCACCCCATTCTAGCGTGGTATAGAAAGCCTGCAGCTCGATTTGGGTCAATTCTCATTAATATTTAATGAGCCAAGCTGCTTGACTCTGATTGGCTAAAAGATATCCAATGAGAGCCTGCCTATCAGCATCCTTTACCCAGCGCATGAATAGTAATGAGCTCAGGCAACATGACGTCAGACTGACCAGCTGTTGTGATTGGCCTGATTTCTCCTCTTATTTCTTTTTATTGGCTAGAGCTGACAGAGGAGGTAGCAGTTCATCTTCACATTCACCACATAACACACACACACGTGGATATGACGTGTTTCCAAAAATGCAAGCAAAAACGGTTTTGTGTGGCAAGGCACCTTTATTAAGATGAGGAATACAGCCATTGATACCAGCTATTGATTGATTACAGCCCAAAATGAGTTGACCTCACATGTTAATTACCAAACAAACACAAATCATCATTAAAGCTTCATATAAACTGAAAAATGATGGACGAAAAATTTGCTTTAGATCTCTCGAAATGAGAGTTACTGGTCACAACTTCTTTGAGATAAAGAACATGAAGTGTAATGTCAGATTCAGTTAATGAAAGTGAACGTTGGATTAATTTAGATTGAACATTAAAGCCCAGCTGTGTCACTCAGACATCTTCTCGGCACAGTTCAGGGAGCTGTTCATACACATTGAGAAAAGTCTAAATTGGATGTAGCCAATTTAGCTAAATTTGATGTTGTAACAGCGACCCATGTGTTCCAGATCCGTAGTAACCCTCTGCTGAACCTGTACTGTGTCCTACAGTAGTCTGGAACCACAGTGTTGGCCCAGAGGCTTTCCTTCCTGCAGGCTACTTTACAGAACTAACACGTTGCATTGTCTTCTCTTCTTCTGTACTCCCGTCCTCTCTCCTTGTCCTTCCTTCCTGTTTCAGAGTGACAGGTTTCTTCTTCCCGTCAGTAACATCCCCGAGCAAACGTCGACATGGCAGCTGAGAAAGCTGAAATGGATGCCCTGAAAAAGGAGTGCGACGGCCTCCGCACGAAGATTGAGGTGAGCAACTTCCTGAGACGGTGAAACACACACATCAGTGCTTCCTGATGA
Source organism: Etheostoma cragini (assembly GCF_013103735.1). Taxonomy (NCBI): domain Eukaryota; kingdom Metazoa; phylum Chordata; class Actinopteri; order Perciformes; family Percidae; genus Etheostoma; species Etheostoma cragini. The sequence goes on along the minus strand of NC_048420.1, from coordinate 23,009,058 downwards.
AGGTGTAACACACACATCAGTGCTTCCTGATGAAGGTGAAACACACACATCAGTGCTTCCTGATGAAGGTGTAACACACACATCAGTGCTTCCTGATGAAGGTGTAACACACACATCAGTGCTTCCTGATGAAGGTGTAACACACACATCAGTGCTTCCTGATGAAGGTGTAACACACACATCAGTGCTTCCTGATGAAGGTGTAACACACACATCAGTGCTTCCTGATGAAGGTGTAACACACACATCAATGCTTCCTGATGAAGGTGTAACACACACATCAGTCCTTCCTGATGTAGGTGAAACACACACATCAGTGCTTCCTGATGAAGGTGAAACACACACATCAGTGCTTCCTGATGAAGGTGAAACACACACATCAATGCTTCCTGATGAAGGTGTAACACACACATCAATGCTTCCTGATGAAGGTGTAACACACACATCAGTGCTCCCTGATGAAGGTGAAACACACACATCATTGCTTCCTGATGAAGGTGAAACACACACATCAGTGCTCCCTGATGAAGGTGTAACACACACATCAATCCTTCCTGATGAAGGTGTAACACACACATCAATGCTTCCTGATGAAGGTGTAACACACACATCAATGCTTCCTGATGAAGATGTAACACACACATCAGTGCTCCCTGATGAAGGTGTAACACACACATCAGTGCTCCCTGATGAAGATGTAACACACACATCAATCCTTCCTGATGAAGGTGTAACACACACATCAATGCTTCCTGATGAAGGTGTAACACACAC
>NC_048420.1:23004652-23008184 GCF_013103735.1 Etheostoma cragini | reverse complement strand
CTGATGAAGGTGTAACACACACATCAGTCCTTCCTGATGAAGGTGTAACACACACATCAGTCCTTCCTGATGAAGGTGGTTCAAATCCATGTAAGCACTGTGACACCGCGGATGCACCAAACACGGCGTTGCCAGAGGGTTTTATTACAGCTTTATTGTCTTAATAGATTGTTGTCAAACCATGAAGACACAGTTTCTAAATTTAAAATCACCAAAATTGGAGATACATGTGACAATAGGTAAAATGTGTGTGTGTGTGTGTGTGTGTGTGTGTGTGTGTGTGTGTGTGTGTGTGTGTGTGTGTGTGCACATATTTATAAATGAATGTCCTATCTTTTAAATCTGTTTTTTTAATTTGGAGTAATATTATAACCTTAACTTTTGATCTGGATAATTTTCATCCCTTGTGTTTATTTCATTTATATTTTCAGTTGTATTTTTTCTTTAACGAAGTATTATTTTAATGTTGTTGTTTTTAGTCATGCAAATTCATATTGTTGTACATTTTTTATTTGTTTTTTGTCTGTGTTCAATGTCGGTGTGTGAGGCCCTTTGGGCTGCATGTTTGTATGCACGCTGCTGTCACTTCCACTACTTATCCTCATGCCTTCTAAATTTGAAGTTTAATACCTACAGATCTTCTAACGTGTCATCTTTTAATTGAGCCTGTAGTACAAAATACATAATTAATAACCTCAACTTCAAACTGCATGTTGGGAGGAAGTCTAGGTTTGAGTCTACCTTCCTTGCTCTGTTCTTCTCTCTCCTCCTCTCGTCAACGTGTGATTTGTTAAATTCCCCGTGTGACCACCAGGCGGCCCGCAAGGCTGTGAATGACGGCTCCATGGCAACAGCAGCAGGAGGGGCGTCCGATGTGGGCCGGGTCCAGCTAAAGCTCAGGAAGAACCTCAAGGGTCACTTGGCTAAGATCTACTCGCTGCACTGGTCTGCTGACTCCAGGTGAGGACGAGAGGGAGGACAGGAGACTGTCTTCCACCACACATCCGTTTTAAAAAGACTTTTCCAATGCACAGGGACAGCATTAACAGTGGCTGTGTTCAAGTGTCCCAGTAAACCATGACAGGGTCATAGTGAGCCAGCATGCACAATACCAGGACCCTCAAACTCAGGCTTTAACCCATGTGTTGTCTTCCATCCTGCTTTTCTGTGTAAAAATATTTTTAGGTCTTGGTTTGTCGCATTTTCCTAATGTTTTAGTCATTTTTTTCTGGGCTTTTTCAACTTTCTTTTGTAAAATAAAATTCAAATGTTATTATATTGAACAAAACACCCAAATTGGATGAAAGTAATGAACTGATCAAATATTTCACTTGTAAAGTAGTTTTATGGAACTAGCCACATTATTTGTTTTGTGACAATTTGGTCGAAAGAAACCCAAAATTCTGAACTTTTTGAAAATGGGTCAACATGAGAGTTAAAAACATCATTATTTCTCTAAAGGCAGAAATTATCTGAATGGTTCAGTGAAGTATCTGTGGAAGTTCCTCCATTCCCCATTTTGGACCGACACAGACACACGGAATTAAAGAAAGAAAAAAGAAAGAAAGAACTTTTGGCATAACATTGTATTTTATTTTCACTCAATGGACTGGATCGCTACAGACTGGAATGGGTAGTTTAAATGTGGACGCTTCAGAAAAGCTGCACGTGAATGTGGACCATGTCTCTTCACTGTATTCATTCACCTGTCAGTCAGAGACCGTCCTGCCCCCCAACAAAAAGGCCCACATAATAATTATATAATAATAATAATTACAACTTATATTCACAGTAATAACGGGGGCTCCCTGAAGTGGCCAAAGTATAAAGAAAGCAGAGAGGAAGGTAACGAAATACAACAGCGATAACATTATTGACAGTCACGTTGTCTGGTTTAGACATGAAGATGTACTTCATTGCCACCTTAGGGGTGTTAATTTATTAAATGCTTCCATGCATCCTTGATTAGAGGACTTGTTGGTAAGGTTATTTTTGTAAGTTGGTCTCCAAAAATGTATACGGAGCTTAAAATCCAATATACAAAAATGTAAGAAACAGGTATCCAATTATTAAGACAAGATAGACTTTAACACTCTGAGACTCTGCTCTCAGGCATCTGACCCACAACGTTGTCTTATTTAAAATAATAATAATGATGATTTCTACACAGGTCAATGGTCAGTGCATCACAGGATGGAAAGCTTCTCGTCTGGGACAGCTACACAGGGAACAAGGTGAGATCACGTCATCTGGAAACAGCGCACGGCGAAATTCACAGGACATATCTGGCAGCAGTTTTCAAGTTCACTCACTGATTTTATACTCAGAGAGAGATCAATGAGGGGCAGCTCTCATTTGCAATTTCATATGCTCAATTACAAAGATAAAAAGGGAGGAAATTCAGAAAAAGGAAGCAAAACCATCATAGAAAGCATCCAAAACCTTCCAAAAAAGAAATTAGGGCAACCAGGATGTGATAACAAGTAACTTGGTGTTAGTGCTTTGTTTTCATTAACAGAAACAATGATGTAACTGTAAAATCAGACCCAGTGAGTGGCTGTACATAATGGTTACTGTGATTTTATTCAGTATACTGTACGTTGGTAAATATTGTGATCAGCCCAATGATTACCAGGGCCATTCGTAATTTGGCAGAATTTCCCTAACAAATTGAAATAAAACTTTGAATGTTAACACAACTCCACCCGAGCAGAAGAACAGCTTCTGGAGAATCTAGAGAGGAAGAAATCCACAGATTCTCTTTGGGTTTGATGATTACTGTAATTTCCGATTGAATACTCACTATTCTACATATATGTAGATGTATACAATAATTAGCTGTGCACAAACACGGTCAATTACTATGGATTTCTTTGTTGTTGTTTTTTTTTTTTTTTTTTACAGAGTACAGCCTTTAAAGACTGGTTTCCAATGCAGCTGGTGCCCTTATATGTGCAGGAGGCTGTAAATCACCTAAAAAACTAATTAAATTTCCATTTCCCAGTTGGTTGCTGTCCCACTAAAGTCCGCTTGGGTGATGAGCGTCGCCTTCGCCCCCTCTGGTAACCTGGTGGCCAGCGGCGGTCTGGACAACATGTGCACAGTGTACAACATCAAGGCTGCCAGCCCCAAGACCCTCAGGGAGCTGGACGCACACACAGGTGAGGATGACACTCGCCGCCGCCATTTTTTGTCCCCTGACTGAAATCGTGCACTAAGCGAAACATCCAAATGAAAGATTGCGTTACATAAGAGAATGAACATGAATGAGTGGCTGTTCGGTTGGAATGAGATGTTCATTTCCCATCCAGGTTACCTGTCTTGCGCACGTTTCCTTAGCGACAATGAGATCCTCACAGCCTCCGGCGACACCACCTGGTGAGTTTGTCCATCATCGATCCTTGTTAGCTGGAAACATCTGCAAAATGTCTTCTTTTTTTATTTATACATTCTAAATTCAAAACCACCAAAATTGGAGATACATGTGACAATAGGTAAAGTGTGTGTGTGTGTGTGTGTGTGTGTGTGTGTG
>NC_048420.1:22998882-23004552 GCF_013103735.1 Etheostoma cragini | reverse complement strand
TACAAAGGAAAATAAAAATAAATTAATAAATGGGAATAAGTAAAAACGCCAGCAGAGAGGAAAAATGAAATAGTGAAAGTCAACATAGTGCACAAGGCAAACTGAGAGAAAAAGGGAAGAGAGAAGCTGCATATTCATGTTTTTAGTCCCAAACTGCTGCCCTGGCTGTGGCTATTTCCTGACAACTCAAATCCAGGTTAGACATGAAACAAACCCAAGGAAAATCTACTAAAAACTGGCATTTATAAATACCTATATTCACAGAAAAAAAGAAACCTGAGGCTCAATAACGAGTAGACCCGGATGTGTTTGATCCTTCTCATTTTGGTCCTTGCACCCCTGACGCTCCTCCTCCCGGTCCTCTCCAGCTGTCTGTGGGACCTGGAGACCGGCAAGCAGAAGACCATCTTCACCAACCACATTGGAGACTGCATGTCGCTGGCTCTCTCCGCCGACATGAACACCTTCATCTCCGGAGCCTGTGACTCTCTGGCCAAGCTGTGGGACCTGAGGGAAGGGGCCTGCAAGCAGACCTTCTCCGGACACACCAGCGACATCAACGCCATCTCTGTGAGCACGGCTTCAAATTCACTTCATATTTAACAACCAACACGTTAGTTAGTTACCAGACATTCAGATTTTTCACTAGTTACATTTTCTTCGGTGAAAATAAAACAGAATATGAGTGCTGAATACATTTAAACATCAATTTTTCTTTAAATTGGTTGCACATTGGTTGATATTACTCAATATAATGACTTTGTATCTCAATATACTGACTTAGTAGCTCAAATATTGACTCAGTATCTCACTATGTTGTCTTAATATCTCAAATATTGACTTAGTATCTCAATATGTTGTCTTAATATCTCAAATATTGATTTAATATCTCAATTTACTGACTTAATATCTCAAAATATTGACTTAATATCTCAATATACTGACTTAATATCTCAAAATATTGACTTAATATCTCACTATGTTCTCTTAATATCTCAAAATATTGGCTTAGTATCTCACTATATTGTCTTAATATCTCAAAATATTGACTTAGTATCTCACTATATTGTCTTAATATCTCAAAATATTGACTTAGTATCTCACTATATTGTCTTCATATCACAAAATATTGACTTAGAATCTCAATTTATTGACTTATTATCTGAAATATTGACTTAGTATCACAATATATTGACTTAACTCAAAATATGGACTTGGTATCTCAGAATAATAACTAAGGATCTCAAAGTAATGATACACATTAAAATATTGACTTATAATCTTGATTTATTGACTAAAATGTGTGCGTTTGCAAGCCAAACACACACACACATAAATCCACACACACATAAAGTTAACATACAATTTACAGTAACTCACTGGCAACGATTGGCCGGCAAGTTTTTGTATCCTAAAAATGGGCAGTTCGAAATAAGTGCTGAAAATGTCAACATTAGAAATATCAAAAAACTTTGGAAAAAACATTAAAAAAAAGCACCCGCATCATTGAAAAAGTGACAACAACAAGTGTTATAATGCACTGGAACTGTTTGTCTAGGCTCTACAAATAAAGCTTCTTCTTCTTCTTCTTCTTCTTCTTCTTCTTCTTCTTCTCTCAGTACATGCCCAACGGACACTGCATCATCACGGGCTCCGACGACTGCTCCTGCAAGATGTACGACCTGCGCTCCGACCAGGAGGTCGTGACCTACATGGACCCCAACCTCAACTCGGGCGTCACGTCCGTGGCGCTCTCCAACTCAGGCCGCCTCATCTTCGCCGGCTACGACGACTTCAACTGCCACATCTGGGACTCCCTGAAGGGAGAGAAAGTTGGTGAGTTTTTCAAAATAAAATGTCAAACAACTAAGAAAATAAAAGTGGAAATGCCCCATGAGATCAGACAGGTGATGTGATCTCGTCTTTCTCTTCTTTCTCTCCTTTCCCCTCCCTCTCTCCTGTGTCCTTTCCTTTCCTATCATCTTGTCTTCTTTCCTTTCCTCATTCCTCATGCTTTTCCCTCCCCTCTTCTCTCCTTTTCTATTTTCCTTTTCCTCCACCTCTTCCTGTTTTTTCCTTCACTTTCATGCCATCCTTTTTCATTCCCTCACCTGTTTCCTTTCCTCTCCCCTTGCCTCCTCTTCTTTCCTTTCCTATCCGCTCCTTCCCTATCAATCTTTCACGTTCTTCCTTTTCCATGCTCTCAACTTCCCTCTTCTTTCCTTTTCTTTTCTCTTCTTCCCACTCGTTTCATTCTGTCTTTTTGTTGCTTTTCTATCCTTTTCATCCTGTCCTTTTGCACACTACCTTTCCTCTTCTTTCCATTGCTTTTATTTCTTTTATATATTCTTTTAATTATTCATCTTTTCCTTTCATACCGTCCTTTTCCATTCGCTCATCTGTTTCTTTTTCCTCCTGTCCTTCCCTTTCAATCTTTCCTTTTCTTTTGTCCTTTCTTTACCCTTCTTTCTTTCTTTTCCATGCTCTTTACTCCGCTCTTCTTTCCTTTTCGCTTCTCTCCTCCCCTCTTATTTCTTTCTGTGTTTTTGTGCTTTTCCTCTCCTTTCATTTCTTTCTTTTGCATACCGTCTCTCCTCTTCTTTCCATTCCTTGTATTTCTTTTCTATATTCTTTTAATTATTCATCTTTCACTTTCACACCACCCTTTTCCATTCCCTCATCTGTTTCTTTTTCCTCCTCTCCTTCCCTTTCAATCTTTTCTTTCGTCCCTTCTCTACCCTTCTTTCTTTCTTTTCCATGATCTTTCCTCCGCTCCAATTCTTTCTGTGTTTTCCTCTCCTTTCATTCCTTTCCTATTGCCTACTGTCTCTCCTTTCTTTCCTTTCCTGTTTTCCTTAACCCTCTCCTCCTCCTCTCCTCTCCTCCTCTCCTCCTCTCCTCCTCTCCTCCGCCAGGCGTGCTGTCCGGCCATGACAACAGGGTGAGCTGCACTGGCGTCCCCGCCGACGGGATGGGCGTCTGCACCGGATCCTGGGACAGCTTCCTCAAACTGTGGAACTGAGGCGTCCTGGCCGAGGAAAGCACCGGGCGAGGGAGAGGAGGAGGAGGAGGAGGAGGAGAGGAAGAGGAGGAAAGGGGGAGGGGGGGAAGAGGGGGAATGTAGGGAGGAGGAGACGAGAAGACCTCTCTTTCTCTCCCCCTCCCTACTTCTTCCTCATTCATGCAAAACCCGAGAGGCTGCGAATGAGACACGTTGTGTAAACGGCATCAGGGAAACAGCGCCTGATGCATCCCGCTGTGATTACAAGAGAGTTTTTATTGTCGTCGGGATGATTTAAAACAGTTTAAAATATAAAAAAAAAAAGATTTTAAAACAATAGCACATTATTCAGAATGATTACCAAGCAGAAAATAAGCTCTTATTGAGAATCTCAATGAAACACAAATAGATTTTTGACAATACAAAAAGAGAAAGAACTCTTGAATATTGAAAATATGACTGTAGGATTACACGTCTTTTATTGTCTTTGACCTATAAAAGAGCCCTGCACTTATATAGATGAAAGATTGGCATGTACTGTACATTTATTTGTATTGTATAGTTTTAACACATTAGGGGGAAGAGTCGATGTACAGCGTCTTTAATTTTTCTTCATTTTTTTTTCTGGGGCTGCACATATCCACAGTGTGTGTGTGTGTATAGTATAGAGAAGCCATCTTGGGTCCCATGCTAACAATCAGCAGGGCTTTGGATCCAAGATGGCTGCCGCTGTTTCACGGTGATTATTTGACGCCCCAGTACCCAGAAGAAGAAAGGCTGGAAGCTGGAAGCTGACCTGGGAAAACACTCTGTACTGACCCGGAAACTCCCTTTACTCCCCTGGGCTTAGCTGCATTTTGCACTCGTGCAGTTCCTCTGTAAAAAGACCAAATGTTTGTTGAAAATCTTTCTAATAAACATAGATATCTGCATTAAAGCCTTGTCAGAGTCTGTATGTTTGTGTGTGTTAAGGGCCCTTAACTCTTGTGTTATCAAAGATTTTAACATCAGGAATATGGATTTCTTTTAACTAAATTGTCCAAAAATAACATGGATGTAAGTTGTATAGAACCTATACAATATTTATAAAAAATAACAATTATTTTCATTTTCATGTTCATATTTTACATTTTTTACACATTTTGGGTGTTTTATAGCATTTAAAAATGTTTAAATGGTTTCAAAACCGTGTCCTGTCTGTGATCCACTCAACATCAGTCTAAATAACATATTTCATAATTTCTGCGTTTTTTAACCCTTGTGTTGTCTTCCCGTTAAAATTTAAGACCAACACTTTTTCTTATGTTTTTGTACCTTTTTTGGAATGTTTTTCACTTTTCTGACCTTTTGACAACTTATTTTTGGAATTTATGGTCAATAAACCTCATTTATAGGAAATTATCCCTAATGTTTGAGTTAGAAAAGCAGAAGTTAGGAATTATTGAGACTAAAATTAAAGGAATGGATGCTGATGATAATCACAGACTGGAATATGTCAACTTTTACTCAATACTATTTCAAAACCACTTCAATTGTTTTTCAAATGCTATAAAATTGAATAAGACGCCCCAAAATTAATGAAAGTAGAGATTTGTACTTGGCAAAGAGCGTTGGGTGGAATCAATCATGTTATTTTGGGGAATTGAGGGGAGAGGGCGTGGCGTTGGTGATGACTCTCCTTCATGTTGCCGCCTTATGCTGAAGCAGTTTTAATTCTTTCTTTTTTTACCTTATCAATCTATCAATTTATCAATCTATTTATCACTCAATATTCCATAGTGAAAAAGAGGATTTTAGAAATGTTTTGCAAAAATATCACATTGGCATAAATATTCAGCCCCTTGAACTACAGCTCAGGTGACCCCCCCCCCCTTCTCTTGATCATCTTTTGAGCTGCTCACCTTGATTGGACTCCACCTGCGGTGAGTTCAACTGATTGGACCTGATTTGTAGAGGCTCACACCTGTCTATGTGACGCCAATTCTACAACATGAATTGAACATGGAGTACAACATTAATACATTTTCCAAAAAACAAAACAAAAACAAACAAAATTAAATAAAGAGAAAAGAGACCGAGGGACTCAGCAGTAGACACTAAGGAATGAGTTAGAGAAAAAGTAGTAGGGCTGTTTTTGTTTTACAACATTTTAGGGATAGTTTATACAGAAATACACCATTTAGAATGGCATTAAAGACATTTGTGTATGAAATATATTGCCATTAAAATTCAGGTTATTCACTCCAGTTGTTCTGTTCTCCATTTAATGTCCAAATTTAACGTATTCATGTGTTAAAATTGGGATATTTGGGTATGGTACACGATCCAGTACTTGAAAGCATCCCAGAGGGTCCGGGTTAGACTGCAAGAGAAGAAGAGATGATGTTTCAATGTCAGAATTACAGAAAGTAAACATTCACATCCATAATAAACCTTTGATGCGTGAAGTTGTTACATGAATACATCTCGTTCATCACTTTGAAGTAACTGAACACTACAGACAACACTACAGACAACACTACATACAACACTATATACAACACTACATACAACACTATATACAACACTACATACAACACTACATACAACACCATACAACACTACATACAACACCATAAAACACTACATACAACACTACATACAACACTACATACAACACCATACAACAC
>NC_048420.1:22995015-22998782 GCF_013103735.1 Etheostoma cragini | reverse complement strand
CAACACTACATACAACACTACATACAACACTACATACAACACTATATACAACACTACATACAACACTACATACAACACCATAAAACACTACGTACAACACTACATACAACACTACAGACAACACTATATACAACACTACATACAACACTACATACAACACTACATATAACACTATATACAACACTACATACAACACTACATATAACACTACATACAACACTACATACAACACTACATACAACACTACATACAACACTACATATAACACTACATACAACACTACATATAACACTACATACAACCCTACATACAACACTACATACAACACTACATACAACACTACATATAACACTACATACAACACTACATACAACACTACATATAACACTACATACAACACTACATATAACACTACATACAACACTACATACAACACTACATACAACACTATATACAACACTACATACAACACTACATATAACACTACATACAACACTACATATAACACTATATACAACACTACATACAACACTACATACAACACTACATACAACACTACATACAACACTACATACAACACTACATATAACACTATATACAACACTACATACAACACTACATATAACACTACATACAACACTACATATAACACTATATACAACACTACATATAACACTATATACAACACTACATACAACACTACATATAACACTATATACAACACTACATACAACACTACATACAACACTACATATAACACTATATACAACACTACATACAACACTACATATAACACTACATACAACACTACATATAACACTATATACAACACTACATACAACACTACATACAACAGTACATACAACACTACATACAACAGTACATACAACACTACATACAACAGTACATATAACACTACATATAACACTACATAACAAGTGTCTCACTCCAGAGAGGCATATCAGTCTTCATTGTACCAACAGGTGGCGGTATTGCTCCATAAAGCTGTTTGACTCTTTTCATGAACCCAAACAACGTTGTTGGGTTCTGTAATTTCCGACAGCCCCTAACATACACACCAGCGGAGTCTCATCCTGCAGCACAAGTGTTCCTCCGGACCTCCTCCTCTTCTTACCCGGGTATCCGCCTCCTTCAGCCGGCCATGGCGCTCCGGAGCTTCTTCGTGGGGGGAAACTGGAAGATGAACGGCAGCAAGGAGAGTCTGGATCAGCTGATCGGCACCCTGAACACCGCCAGCCTGCACGACCAGACCGGTAACTGACCCACTAATGCGCGCGCGTGTGTGTGCGCGTGTGTGTGTGTGTGGATACACACAGTCTGCACATTAACTGTCTGCAGGTTTTATGATGCAGAGATCAATAAAAGTGATCGATAAAGAATCAGAGAGGAGATGATGACGCGGATCACATGACGCACTAACATTGGCAGTCACGTGATCAGGATGAGTTGCATAAAAGGCCTGTGACGTTTCTCTTTATCCTCGTGGAAAATAACTAAGTAGCCACATTTAGTCAAGTACTGAACCTAAGTGTGATTTAAGGCATGGTGCATGAAGTATTCAGATCCTTTACTTAGGAAAAAGTACTAATACTACACTGTGAAAATACTCCACTACAAGTAGAAGTCCTGCATTCAAAACCTTAGTTTATTCAAGTCAAAGTATTGTCAATGTTTGACTCACGCACACTTAACCCTTGTGTTGTGTTACAGCCAAAATTAAAAAATCAACTCTTTTTATCAATGTTTTTATCTTTTTCTTAAGATTTTGTCCCTTTTTTCAACATGTTTGACGCTTTTTTTCAATGTTTGTCACTTTTTTTAAACGTTTTCAACACTACGTAACACTAACTTATTAACTTTAGTTTTACAGTTATTTTTGGAATTTATGGTCAACAAACCTCATTTATAGGAAATTATTCCTAATGTTTGAGTTAGAAAAGCAGAAATTAGGAATTATTGAGACTAAAATTAAAGGAATGGATGTTGATGATAATCACAGACTGGAATATGTCAACTTTTACTCAATACTATTTCAAAAACACTTCCATTTGTTTTTCACATAGCTATAAAATTGAATAAGACGCCCCAAAATTAATGAAAGTAGAGATTTGTACTTGGCAAAGAGCGTTGGGTGGAATCAATCATGTTATTTTGGGGAATTAAAAAGAACATTGATATAGGACAACATGGGGACAACATGAAGGTTAAGTACGTTTTGTTAAGGGAAATTTCCCCTCTTAGTGTTTTCCTAGTAAATCTTATATTTCTGGATTAATATTCCTGCTTCATCAATGTGAATGTTGCATTTTCCTGCTGTAGATGTTTAGGGCTGTGCTCATTTTTAGGGCTGCAACTAGCGATTGTTTTCAGTGTGATTAATCTGTCGCTTTAATTTCTAATTATTCTAAAAGAATATGTCTATAATAGACATGTGCTTAAAAAGGCAGAATCCATCATGTCTGATAGGTCTCACCCCCTGAATGCAGAACTTAAGATGCTGCCTTCTGGTTCCCGCTTCAGCCGGCCAAAAAACTAAACAAATAGATAGAAACTCTCCTCTGTACCTTCTGCTATCTCTCTGCTTAACTCTGTAAACCAGTGGGTCCCAAACGTTTTCAGCTCAAGACCCAAAAGAGAAATTTGGTGTCTCCCCGGGACCCAAATTTACGGAACAAAACCATGAAATTAACTGTGTATGAAGTAGATTTACTGCATTATAAAAGTAAAAAGAAAAGGTCTCTATTCTCCTTCCTGTGTCTCTGTCCCCCCCCCCATCGTCCCTCAGTACCGACACCAACATTTGTTTAAATAATGCTGACTTGAATTTAATGAGATGTGTGTGTCTGGTTGAAGATATCAACCAGCTGATCTAGTCTAGGTTCGGTTTTTGAAAGTGCCCCATTCTGAGGTCCTTCTGAGCATTTAGTGTGTTCTCTGACAATTGGCGACCCAATAAAAACTGGTCTGCGACCTATTTTGGGTCCCGACCCTAAGTTTGGGAAACATTGCTGTAAAGAATAGGTAACGTCTGCACATAAGGAACTGGGACTTAAACTTTTAATGTTGTATTTATTTCCCCATTTGGTCTGATCCTGTATTTTTAATTGATGTTGACGTCTTTGTCGTCATGTACTTTCTGTCAACTTCCTGCTACTGCAGCTAAATTAATCGCCCCCTGAACTTGAACTTGAACTTGACCTTGAAATCAAAGTCCCGATGATCTGATTTTTCAGAGGTGGTGTGCGCTGCGCCCTCCATCTACCTGGACTTCACTCGGTCCAGTCTGGATCCCAGGATCGGCGTCGCAGCCCAGAACTGCTACCAGGTGGCCAAGGGGGCGTTCACGGGGGAGATCAGGTATCTCACCCACCGAACCAACGCTCCCATGAACTACTCACAGGGCTGTCTTACTTATTGATGAGACGGCAGGCTGGTGAATAATCAAATACACTTCCTCATGGAGGATAAGGAGGCTTCATTTAATGTTGGTGCTTTGCAGGAAACCCTCACGTTCACATTAGGGTTGAAAAAACATTTAAAATCCCGATTATTTAACAAGAGTACTTGATGAGTTTTGAAAGAAATTGCATTTTTTTAACTTAAGAAACGGCTAACCGTGAAATTTCCCTTAAAGTGCTCATTTTATGCATTTTGGCTTTTCACTTTCTTTTGTTGTGTTATGCATCTTTTTTGTGAAGATGGTAGGTTTACAAAGTTAAAAAGCCCAAAGTCCCCCCCCCCCCAAA
>NC_048420.1:22992456-22994915 GCF_013103735.1 Etheostoma cragini | reverse complement strand
GACTGGCTAGTAGTCCTTACCCAGGTACTGTCAGGGCCCTCATACTCTGCTCCTGACTGGCTAGTAGTCCTTACCTAGCTACTGTGCATGTGAGGCTCTAGTCTGTGACCACTGTGACTTTAACATGTTTCCCGCTCCAGTCCGGCCATGATTAAGGACTGCGGGGCAGACTGGGTGATACTGGGACACTCTGAGCGCCGTCACGTGTTCGGGGAAAGTGACGAGCTGATTGGTCAGAAGGTGAGACCCTTCCTTTTGCTACAGAAAAAGACTCCTTTAAAACTTTAGTGCGTAAAATTTTGATATTAATGAACGTCTGTTACATTCAAGCCTTTGCCAAATGAGCAAATGTGCAGAAACTGAAGATAATGACCTCTTCTGAAGAGTCAGTCATGTTTTTTTAATCCTCCGTGTCCTCCTTGGCTACTAGCAACTGTGTTAAAGGGTGGGGGGGGGTTCTTCATGGGGGAGACAGAAACTACGCACTGTAGCTTTAAGACAAAGGCTAACATCTTGAATTTTAACCTGGGCTTGACTCCATTTTGATTCACTACAAATCTGTGGAAGCATTCAGCGAATTAAAGCCTGTCTGTTGCACGCACACACACACACACACACAAACGCACGCACACACACACACACACACACACACACGCAGCACACACACGAACACACACCGGGTGTGCAGATCCAGGTAAGACTCAAGTCTGTGGTTTGGCCCGCAGGTGGCTCACGCTCTGGAGAGTGACCTGGCCGTGATCGCCTGCGTCGGGGAGACGCTGGAGGAGCGGGAGGCAGGCACCACAGAAGAAGTCGTCTACGCTCAGACGCAGGTCATTGCAGGTAAACAAAGGAAATCACAATTTTATACCCTTTTTTATTTTATACTCTCCATTGAGAGGTCTCAGTTTATAAATCTCTCCAATGAATGAATCGCATTTTTTGGGGGGCTTAAAGCTACATTTTGTAAGAATTTCTCCCATCTAGCTGTGAAATTGTTTATTACAACCAACTGAATATTATTTTGTAGCCTCTCCCATTACGATCCCATTTAAACTCCTACGCAAAGTTAGTGTCCGGGAGAGTTCCTTCCAGTGTAATAATAGTTTTATGTTATTTTGGTACCATTGCACAGCTAAACTCGGCTATCAAACCCAACAGGAAGTCAGCAAGTTTCAATTTACTTTGTAATTTTAATGCATATTTTGCCATTTTCAGGTCTCATACTAAAAAAACAAAATTCTGTCCAATCTAAAGACTTTAAAGACGAAAAATCATTAAACTTTTTGTTAAGCGTCGGGGGGGGGGGGGGGGGGGGTGAAGGCCCGTCCATCGCTGCTTGCTGCTTTTATTTATTTTTGTATTTTTCTTTTAATTTTAAATTTTTTTTTGTTTAATCCTTTATTATATTTCTTCAAATTCATTATAGTGCATCATATTTAATGATTTATTTACTATTACACCGTTGGTCTTGTGGCTCTCTGAGTTTTTTTCTTTATGAAGAGAATTCCCTGGTTTTATTTACACACTGATGAAGATTTTTCACACAATTTATTAAAAAAAAAAGAAGAAATCCGGATATGAAGTGACTTTTCCATCACCGCGGGAATGCTGATCAACAACAACACAAATAGCAATAATAATCTCTGTTCATATTGTGTCCATGTATCTAGAGAACATGTTCCTGTATCCACTCAGTGTGTGTCCGATACTAGAAGATGTTTTTTTGATGCTCTTTTCCTTGGTTACACACAGCCCACTTCTCTACTCAAAGTAGGCTGCACGCTGCTATAAAATGCAAATGGGTCAGCGGTCTCGGCTGTTTCTTGAGACACATTCGTCTTGTTCCTCTGTTGACGCAGGACTTCTCCTCTGAGAGATCACAGAAAACAAGCTACAGAAATCTTGGATGTTTGGAATTTCAATTTCCTTGCGGGAGTCATCCCAAAAGGATTAATAAAGAGAAGTCTAAGTCTGAAATACTGTAGATTGACCTTTTTGTTAGTCTACGACAATTTGATTTGTGTTTAAAAAACATTACTTACGAACTGTTAAGACACAAATAAGAGACTTATCTCATATTTAGCTGCTCAGTACGAATGTGTCTCTTCCGTGAAAGAGTTGCTTCATGATTTGGGGAGTTTTACCTCCGTATCAGTGCTTGCATTGTCTCGTATTGCCAGACCTTTCTCCACGGCGCTGCGGAGGAGGGTCTGCCTTCCATGATGAGAGAAAAACATGCTCCTGGTTTATCGGCACTTCTTTAAACCAATCACAGTTGTCTTTGTGGCGCATAGCACCGGACGGAGCCATGGTGCCGCTGCAAAACAGCCTCGGGAAGGAACTTGTTTTGGTGGAACATGTGTACGTTTTAGTTGTGGAACAGAAAACTCTGATTGGACAGATAGTCTAGCTAGCTGTCTGGATTTACCCTGCAGAGACCTGAGGACCAGGTAACC
>NC_048420.1:22984661-22992356 GCF_013103735.1 Etheostoma cragini | reverse complement strand
GGTAACCATAGTCCTCAGATTGGACAGATAGTCTAGCTAGCTGTCTGGGTTTACCCTGCAGAGACCTGAAGACCAGGTTACCATAGGTTACCGGTCATCCGCCCTACATGAGGGACATCCAGAGGAACATCTGGCGGCACCTGAACCAAATGAAACATCTTTAATATAGACTAGTGTTTGCATGGCTACAGCAGCATGTTAAATATTAGAAAATACTTTTTACTTCATAAATATGGTTTGTTTTAGTTTTTTTTATCTTAGTTTTTGGGGCTTTTGTCCTTCCCCTTCCCTTTGAACCCGGGGCCACTGCAGGACTCAGCCAACATGGGGCGAACGCTCTTACTGGGTGAGCTAGAGGCCGCCCCTATAAATATAGTTTTTAATGTGTTCCAGAGAACGTGAAGGACTGGGGGAAGGTGGTCCTGGCGTATGAACCTGTGTGGGCCATCGGCACAGGCAAAACCGCTTCACCTGAACAGGTAACACCGACTCCTCCCTCTGTTAATAACTGTCTGTCCAGTCCAACAAATCCTCCAAATCAGCCGTTTGTTCCCTATCCTCTAATACCAGCCTCAGGAGCAACTCATAAATCAGCGCCTCAAGCGGTCGCGGAACTACAACCTCATATCTAAACTAGATAATGTGGGTCACGTTGGGAAACAATTGCAGTTTGGTTAGGTTTAGGCACCAAACTACTTGGTTTGGGTTACATTACATTTAGCATACGCTTTTATCCAAAGCGACTTAGTGATGCTACATACGTCAGAGGACAAACGACTCTGGAGCAACTGGGGGTGAAGTGCCTTGCTCAGGGACACATTGGTTGATGTATTGCACTGGGAATTGAACCCAGAGCTCTCTAACCAAAGGAATGTGTCATATGCACTGCGCCATCACCATTAAAATCCAATGTTACTTCACTACAGGTTATGCACGTGGTGCTAAACATTACGTCGGTTAAGTTATTAAAAATGTTTGCACCAACCACTAGAGGGCGCTGTCACTAGAATCCTAAATGTAGGTCGTAAGTGCTGCTTGAACAAACAACATCTGGGAGCGTTTTTCAGGCAAGGACAGTCTTGTTCAGTCAGGTAGCCAATCGGCATCGAGATTTCTTTTTTTTAGTAATTTGACACTACGTTGACCAGGTTAACATTAGAATTACCTTAATGTACCGTGACGCCAGACCTCCACAGGATGGATGCGAGAGAGCTGAGAAGGCCACGCCTGCATGATTTTCCAAAATTTATGATTAACAAGTAACTTGCAATCCATGATTTCTTGCAAACTGGGTTACATTTGGGTTTTTTAGACGTCCAAATAAGAAAGACAAGTTCCTTTAACCTTTTATTCAAAATGAACTAACAAGCTGGAAGTTAAAAGGTTTTAAATTAGTCATGGAATGAAATACATTGTCCACAATAAACAAGTAAATACACAATTTTGTGTGTGTGTGTGTGTGTGTGTCCAGGCTCAGGAGGTCCATGAGAAGTTGAGGGCGTGGCTCCGAGCCAACGTCTCTGACGACGTCGCCGACTCCGTACGGATCATCTACGGAGGTCAGTGAGGATTTTTGGCTGTTTGCGGGATCCTGGTGGTCCTACCCTGTGTGTATTTGGGAAGCTAGGTGGTATTTTTAGCCCCTCATACACCAGTAACATAACCCTTTACAGAACTAAGAACTCAAATTCCCTATGTAGTTTTTGTCAGCCTAAAAGTTGTTAAATGTAGGCTACATAACATAGACTTATGTAGTAATCTAAATATAATCAGAGCTGTAAAATATCCACCAATGCTTAAAAAAAAAAAAAAAAAAATCCCAGAATGATGTACTTTAATTTTCTGTCCCTGTCTGGCATTTCCTTTTGCCTCATGGCTTCATATAGACAGGTGTGTTACAAATCAGGTCCAATCAACAGAATTGACCACAGGTGGAGTCCAATCAAGGTGAGCGTCTGAAAAGATGATCAAGAGAAAGGGGGGGGGGGGGGTCACCTGAGCTGAATTTCAAGGGGCTGATTGAAAATTGAAGTTTTTGAAATAGTATTGAGTAAAAGTTGACATATTCCAGTCTGTGATTATCATCAACATCCATTTCTTTAATTTTAGTCTCAATAATTCCTAATTTCTGTTTTTCTAACTCAAACATTAGGGATAATTTCCTATAATTGATGTTTATTGACCATAAATTAAAAAAATAACTGTTAAGCTAAAGTTAATAAGTTAGTGTTACGTAGTGTTGAAAACCTTCAAAAAAAGTGACAAACATTTTTTTTTTTAAGCGTCATTAGTGTTGAAATAAGGGACAAATACGTAAGAAAAAGTTAAAAACATCGATAAAGAGTGTAAAAAAAAAAAAATTAATTTTCAATTTTGATGGTAAGACAACGCAAGGGTTAAGGGATCACACAGATAATGTCAAAGTGTAGTCAGGATACTGTTTTAAAACCATTTAAACATGTTTTTCAAATGTTATAAAAAATTAATAACACACCCAAAATTCAATGAATGTAATCATTAATTTTACCTGCAAAGAACGTTGTATGGGTTCCATCCAACATTCATCCATGCATCCATATTAAGACTGTATTTGGGCATTTTGGTTAAAAAAAGAAGAAAAAAAAGCAACAAAAGCATAAGAAAAAGTTAAAAACATTGATAAAAAGCCTCAACAATAGTGTTGATTTTCAATTTGAACCTGAAGACAACACAAGGGTTAAATTTACACACATCATTTGTGAAACACGTGACGAATTTCGAATTGGTCCAAAAAAAAACATTATTATGTCTCATTTTGTGAAACACATGGCACAAAAAATAATTACTCTCTCTCATTGACTCACATTCATATTTTTTAGAAAGATTGTTCCCGTGGACCAGAAAACAAAGGGCGGGACTTTGTCTCTCTGTGGGAGTGAATGTGTTGGACCTGGTTGGACCTGGTTGGACCTGCTTGGCCCTGGTTGGACCTAGTTGGACCTGGTTTGACCTGGTTGGACCTGGTTGGACCTGGTTTGACCTGGTTGGACTTGGTTTGACCTGGTTTGACCTGGTTTGACTTGGTTGGACTTGGTTTGACTTGGTTTGACTTGGTTTGACCTGGTTGGACCTTGTTGGACCTGCTTTGACCTGGTTGGACCTGGTTTGACCTGGTTGGACCTGGTTTGACCTGGTTGGACTTGGTTGGACTTGGTTGGACTTGGTTTGACCTGGTTGGACCTGGTTGGACTTGGTTTGACCTGGTTGGACCTGCTTTGACCTGGTTGGACCTGGTTTGACCTGGTGGGACCTGGTTGGACCTGGTTGGACTTGGTTGGACCTGGTTGGACCTGGTTGGACTTGGTTTGACTTGGTTTGACCTGGTTGGACCTGGTTGGACTTGGTTTAACTTGGTTGGACCTGCTTTGACCTGGTGGGACCTGGTTGGACTTGGTTTGACCTGGTTGGACCTGGTTTGACCTGGTTGGACCTGGTTGGACCTGGTTGGACCTGGTTGGACCTGGTTTGACCTGCTTGGACCTTGTTGGCCCTGGTTTGACCTGGTTAGACCTGGTTGGACCTGGTGTGACCTGGTTTGACCTGGCTGGACCTGCTTTGACCTGGTTTGACCTGGCTGGACCTGCTTTGACCTGGCTGGACCTGGTTGGACCTGGTTGGCCCTGGTTGGACCTTGTTGGACCTGGTTGGACCTGGTTGGACCTTGTTGGACCTGGTTGGACCTGGTTGGCACTGGTTGGACCTTGTTGGACCTGGTTGGACCTGGTTGGCACTGGTTGGACCTGGTTTGACCTGGTTGGACCTGGTGTGACCTGGTTGGACCTGGTTGGACCTGGTTTGACCTCGTTGGACCTGGTTTGACCTGCTTGGACCTGGTTTGACCTGGTTGGCCCTGGTTGGACCTTGTTGGACCTGGTTGGACCTGGTTGGCCCTGGTTGGACCTGGTTTGACCTCGTTGGACCTGGTGTGACCTGGTTGGACCTGGTTGGACCTGGTTTGACCTGGTTGGACCTTGTTGGACCTGGTTGGCCCTGGTTGGACCTTGTTGGACCTCGTTGGACCTGGTTGGCCCTGGTTGGACCTGGTTGGACCTGGTTTGACCTGGTTTGTTTCTGTGTCCTCCAGGTTCGGTAACGGCAGCTAACTGCAGAGAGCTGGCGTCTCAGGGCGACGTGGACGGCTTCCTGGTGGGGGGGGCCTCTCTGAAACCAGAGTTTGTCGACATCATCAACGCCCGTGCATGAGGGAGACGGGAGACGTCCCTTTACGTCGTCCCCACGTGTCCTCACACTGGGCCGGCTGATCCACAGAGAGACCCGGGTCCAGTCACAGCTTTAGTTTTATTAGCTGAGTATGCGCTGGTCGAGGTAAACAAAGGAACTCAAAGTTAATATCTGAACTTTTCTGTCTTTTGTGGGATTTTAGTTATTTTTGTCACATTAGAGTATTGAGTCAAACTACTGCGTATTTCACTTTCTGTTGGGTTACAGTCAATCAGATGTCTCTCAACTCGATTGACAGCCTTTTTCACTTTCTTCATTCGAGAGGATGAAGTGGCGAAGAACAAGAAATTGGAAATCAAGATTTGATGCAAACAATTCACTCTTTCTTTCATCTCAGCCGTTAAGTTAAAGGGAAATGGCAGATATTATTCCAAGGAGAGGAGCAGTCAGACCCCCCCCCCCCCCACACACACACACACACACGTTGTGTCCTGAAAACACTGTTGTGTTGTACTAATGCATTGATGCTTTCTCTCTGTCACTTAAATGCACTAAATGTTACTTCAGGGCCCTTCAGAGTAAAGCTTTTGGACAGTATGTGTGTGTGTATGTATATATATATATATATATATACTGTATATATATATATATATATGTGTGTATATATATATGTGTGTTTGTGTATATGTGTGTATAGACATATATATATATATATATATATATATATATATATATATATATACTGTTGCTCAGCATTGAGGTCTTTTATTGTGAAGTTGTCACCAATAAGCATTAAAGATGTGCGTAGTTAACACTGCTGGATGCTTAACACTGGGTAGCATTACATTAATAAACAATTAGTGTTTAAAGAAGTTTTCTTTGTTTTGTGTTTAATTTAAAAAATTTTAAATCATTGTTTCAGTTTCCTCGACTGAGAATTTACCTCGTGAATATGCGTCTGATCTTATCCGACTTCTTTCAGGTGTGTTTATGAAATGCACTGAATTTAGAGAATATTATCATCCTCACTGCAGCCCTCAGTATCCCACAATCCCCGGTAAAGTTTCACGTGCACGTCTTCTAATGGAAACACAGTGTGTTACACGTCAGCAGTTACAATTTTAAAATATTCACACCGTTTATTACAAAAAAGAAACAAAAAGCCGTTAAAAAAAAAAGCCAATTCTGTTGGTTTTCATGAACCATACGTTCGAAAAGTGACGATAAGATAAGCACTGTAATTTGCATGAGATCCATTTTTATTATGTTCCAGTTTTTTGATGTTTTTTTGATGCTTTTTTGATGCTTTTTTGATGTTTTTTTGATGTTTTTTTGCGTTTACACACAGGACTTTCAAGGATTTCACTTCCCGGGGAAAACTAAAGCCTTTCAGCCCGGAAACGTGTGTTTTTAACCAAACTGCCATTTTTTTCCTAAACTTAACTAATCGTTTTGGTGAACTTAACTTTTATCACCGCATAACACTCACTGTTGCCTAAACTTAACCGTAATCTTCGCCAATTACGCAGCTCCACGTGCACAAAAAAGACAGAAAACCTTTTAATTGTGGTTGAAATTGTAAATTAACGTCTTTTTATTTCACATATTTTCACATTTTTTTTTCCAATAACAAGCAGTCTCTTTTTTTTTTTACATATCTGTAATTTTCTTTCTTCTTTTTTTCAACACAGCTATTCTATTTGACATTCAGGAGGAACAAAAGGTACCATAAGGGATTTAGGGAGTTTTTTTCATTTTCTTTAGGACAAAGGTGGGATTTTCAAGCATAAAGGACAAAAAAATCAGATTCACGTCAGGGCGGTGGAAGAAAATAAGTGGTTGGAGAAAACTGAGAAACAGACACGACGAGAAGAAAAAGGAGACAAAACAAGGAAAGGGAGGAGGACAGAAGTGGGTGGAGTGCAGGTGCTTCAGTGTCCAGGTGAGAGTGTGACACAGCAGAGTGTGTAAGTGTTCATGTGTTTGTGTAGTTTTCTTTTTTTTCTTCACTCAGTCCCTGAAACCGCTGTTTCTGCGAGTGCATCTGTCTCTTTTGGTGCTGCAGGTTTTCAGTTGCGTGCGTCAGTCTACAGTCTATTATTCTATTATGTCTCTACGTATGAATCTCTCTTTATGTTTCTGTCTTACAACAAAGATCTTTATCTCTGCAGGCCGGTCCTCCGCTCTGGGTTTACATGAACTATCCCTTTAAAACTACAGTAACAGTGCATGTCTGGCTTATAAATTTGATGTTTTTATGATATTCCCCTGCATTTGCGTGAGCGTGTGTTGCATCTGTGTACTCTGTGTGTGTGTGTGTGTGTGTGTGTGTGTGTGTGCATACAGCATCGTCTCTATAAGTCCAGTGCATAATTTGTTATTATTATTATTATTATTATTATTTAAATTTTTTGCTTGGCTCTTTTGCTCATAAATCTTTCATGTGATCTTTGATTTTGCATGGCTCATTTCATGTTTGTTGTGTCTGTCAGTGTGTGTGTGTGTGTGTGTGTGTGTGTGTGTGTGTGTGTGTGTGTGTGTGTGTGTGTGTGTGTGTGTGTGTGTGTGTGTGTGTGTGTGTGTGTGAGTGTGTGTGTGTGTGTGTGTGTTTAAGGTTCACAGGGCGCTGGGGTTCCTGAAGTTATGGCCTGCAAAGCGCGCCTGGTCGCCCAACTCCTCCTCAATCCTGCAGAGAAGAGAGAAAGGAAAGAGCGGAGGACGCACGTTATTCTTTAAGCCGTGAAAGGAAAACTAGTCTGAGAAGAGTTCATCATACTCAGTTTTGTCAATTACAAATAACTCAAAGTCAGAACATGTCTGCCTTCTATGCTTTGACTTGAGGATTTCTCTTGCAAGTGCCTCAAATGTTTGGAAATTAGGGCTAAAATATACATTTTATATAAAAAAAAGTATTGCGCAGTCATGTGGCGCAATAAACGCATCACAAAAGGCTTCGAAAAAGACACTCATTGGTTTTTTTGTCTTAGTTGAAAGAAAGTATCAGTAGAAAACTGTACTTTAAAATGTTATTGTTTTAGTTGTGCCTCTGATATTCAATTCAATGTTGAATTTGTTCAATAAAAGCATCGCATATTTCCTCATATTGTCCAGTTCTAATGGAAATACAATACAATTCGCTGGATTAACTCTTTAAAAAATTAAAAGAACATGTCTCCATAGCTGCAAGTGTATGACAACAAGAGTGTGTGTGTGTGTGTGTGTGTGTGTGTGTGTGTGTACGTGTGTGTCTGTGTGTGTGTGCCTGCTTCACCGCAGTGATTAGCGTTTGTCGTGGTTAATGCTTGTGTAAGTCTCTCCACCCTCCACCTCTCCACCGTCTCCTCAGCAGTCCGATGGGATTACAACACTGAGCTGATCCCACTTCCTCCTCCTCCACCTCCTCCACCTCCACCCCCTCCTCCTCCGCCTCTTCCTCCTCCACCTCCTCCCCCTCTTCCTCCTCCACCTCCTCCT
>NC_048420.1:22970147-22982647 GCF_013103735.1 Etheostoma cragini | reverse complement strand
TGTGTCAAGTTTGTAAAATATATCCATTGATAACAAGTGTGGGAGAAAACACGTGTTTATGTATAACTTCTGATGTATAACTTCTGTTATTCATCATGCCTTAAGACTTTTCTCTGTTTTTGATTCTGTGTTCCTTGTCGGGACATGCAACAAAATCCCTGTTTCCTTCATGAACTCAAACATCACTCGATCACTAGTTGAGGGTGAATATGTCTTTAACCCTCATGTTGTCTTCAGGTCAAATTGAGCTGTTGTCCTATATCAATGTTCTTTTTAATTCCCCAAAATAACATGATTGATTCCACACAAAGCTCTTTGGCAAGTACACATCTCTACTTTCATTAATTTTGGGGCGTCTTATTCAATTTGATAGCATTTGGAAAAACAAATGTGAGTGTTTTTAAAATAGTATTGAATAAAAGTTGACATATTCCAGTCTGTGATCATCATCAACATCCATTCCTTTAATTTTAGTCTCAATAATTCCTAATTTCTGCTTTTCTAACTCAAACATTAGGGATAATTTCCTATAAATTAGGCTTATTGACCATAAACTCCCCAAATAACTGTAAAACTAAAGTTAATAAGTTAGTGTTACGTAGTGTTGAAAACGTGAAAAAAATGACAAACATTGAAAAAAACGTTGTATTGTTAAAAAGGGACAAAAACATAAGAAAAAGTTAAAAACATTGATAAAAAGCGTCAACAAAAGTGTTAATTTTTCAATTTTTCAATTTTTAACCCTTGTGTTGTCTTCCCAGTCAACCATGATTCCACTTTTTGTTTTTCTGGGTCAAAATGAACCGACGTTTTGGTCTTCTTTTTCAACACTTTTTAAGTTTCTGTCATTATTTTTTCTGCGGTGTTTTGATGTTTCTTTTTAAGCTTTTCACACTTTTCTGGACGTTTTTCAATATTTTGTCACTTTTTGTCCACGTTTTTCATCTTTTTTTAATCAATTTTCAATTTATTTTTCTTTATGGTCTATAAAATTGAATAAAACACCCAAATTCAATCATTTGATCTGAAATAAATGACCATCTGATTATTTATTTAAGTTGTGAAGAGCATTGTAGTGATCCATCCACAATATTTTGTTTTTTGTTGAAAGAAACCCAACTTTGTGATATAGAAACTAATTTAAATTTGGATCAGATTTGACCCGGGGACAACAGGAGGACAACAGGAGGGTTAAATGAACAAGCCGTCGCTCGGTAACCCCCCCCCCCCATCCTGCTGAGGTATTAGAACAATATATCACATGAATGACACAGGAAGCTTTTTTTATGTGATGGGTACAATACATCACCGTTACTGTCATCACCACCGTTTTCTATCACTACACTCTCCTCCTGTCATGACTGATAACTTCATAACGCTGAGTGATGTTTGGGTTCGGTCTGAGATTTATGCAGACTGAGGTACACACTCTCTGCACAGAGATATCAGCAGTACAGTCAAATGGAAGAGCTGCATCAATACATTTGACGGACAGCTAATCTTCACAGTAAAAACCTTCTGTCACTTCCTGTCCTCCATTCATCTCCTGTAAAGGTCGGTTTTCCGCTCTGTGTCACTGGCACAAGGTCATCATGGCTGACAGGTAATGAGTGATGTGACAGACGCATGCGGCTGTGAGTGAGTGTGTGTGTGTGTGTGTGTGTGTGTGTGTGTGTGTGTGTGTGTGTGTGTGTGACTGGTAGTAGAGCAGCTAGGGCTCTACATCTCTCCCTATAGGCCTCTCTGTCGTTTCAGGCAAGATGGATGACCTTCTGCGGTCAGTTCACCGGGTTGCCTAAGGCGGCCATATTGCATTTGTGTCCTTGCTGAAGGCAGCAGTGTGTGTGTAGCGTGGGACCAACGCTGTATTCATAATGTTTTCGTCTGTCGGCGTATGGCTCTTGTTTGTAGATGATTTCAATAATGTGTTTGACCTAGAGCTGGGCCATATGGAGAAAATCCAATATTGCAATATTTTTGACCAAATACCTCAATATCAATATTGTGGTGATACTGTAGGGTTGACAATTGGAACTTTCACACATATGCACACAATGACATTTTGATGAATAACCATTAGTTATGTTGATATAAGGATTAAGTGGGTAAAGGCCAATAATTGAACACCGAGAACAATGTAGTGTGCTCAGAAAACGACATCCCACTACTGTAATGCAGCCTTTAAAACCAGAAAAAAGACCACACTTCATATCAGGATATTACCGTATCCAAAATTTAAGACGACATCTAGCCTCATATATCAAAATTGATATAATATCTTTAGATCTGTTTTTGTTGATTTGTTATTTTTTATGCTTCTTACATGCTATGTGACTTATTTCCAAGACGCGTATGAGCACATCTCTGGTCAACACAAGATTTAAAGTGGTGCCGTTGCATGATTCTTTGTCGATTTCCACGCCAATACTTTTAAAAATTGTGTTAATCAATGCTAAATCTTTTCCAACACCTTGGTTTTACCTGCTCAGACATCTAAGACTCAACAGTCAGTTAACCACTCTGAAATCACGGTGCAATTAACGTTAACATGGAAGCAAAGCTGACGTACGCCTGTATGGCCTCAGTGACGGAGCCGATCTGGTTGACTTTGAGCAGCAGGCAGTTGCAGGCTCGCTCCTCTGCAGCTTTCTCTATCCTCTTAGGGTTGGTCACTGTCAGGTCGTCCCCCACCACCTGGATCCCCACCTGGGCCGTGAGACGGGACCAGGCTTCCCAGTCGTCCTGGTCGAACGGGTCCTCGATGGACACCACTGGGAAGGAGAGGTGACAAGTGAATAAAATGTATTTTGTCTCTGGCAAAAGATCAACAAACACAACAATTACAATCCACCTGGGTAGTTGTTGACGAAGCTCTGGTAGATGTCAGCCAGCTCCTCTCCGGAGATGTGTCTCTCTGGATCGGGCGGGGATTTGAAGTCCAGGTCGTATTTCCCCTCACGGTAAAACTCTGAGGCGGCCACGTCCATCCCGACCACCACCTTGTCCGTGAAGCCGGCCTTCTCTATGGCCGTCTGCAGCAGATCCAGAGCTAATGTGATAGGAGAGGGGACCGAGTAAAGATGGAGACACAGAAATGTAAGGCAAAAAGTAGACAAATGGAAATTGCATGCAGAGGGAAAGACAACCAATTATCCCGCCCCTCAGAACGAGCCCTGCCAATGGTGAGTTTCCAGACCCAACATCTTGATGTGGGTCAGGCTTGTCAGGCTAAGGCAGTGGTTCCCAAACTTTTTCAGCTCAAGACCCAAAAGAGAAATTTGGTGTCTCCCCGGGATCCAAATTTACAAAAAATACACCATGAATCATTGTAACATCTAAATTTTTAAACTGTGGACAAAAGACAGAACAAACCTTGAATTTAAATGTATATGAAGTATATTTATTCCATTATTAAAGTAAACAAAAAAGGTCTCTACGGTCCTTCCTGTGTCTCTGTCCCCTCCCATCATCCCTCAGTACCGACACCAACATTTTTTAAAATAATGCTGACTTGAATTTAATGAGATGTGTGTGTCTGGTTGAAGATATCAACCAGCTGATCTAGTCCAGGTTCGGTTTTTGAAATTTCCATTCTGAGGTCACGCTGAGCATTTAGTCTGTTCTCTGCCAATTGGCGACCCAATAAAAACGACCTTGAGTTTGGAAAACATTGGGCTAAGGTAACATGACTCATGACGAAATCTGATGGGTACGCATACCCACCATCCCCACCAAAATCAACGTCTATGAAAGTAATACATCAAAAATATTGATATATATATATATATATAGTATATAGCCCAGATCATCATCTTGCTCACCCTCACTGTTCTCCAGGATGTTGGGGGCAAATCCTCCCTCGTCCCCCACATTGGTGGCATCCTGGCCGTATTTCTCCTGGATCACCCCCTTCAGGGTGTGGTACAGCTCCGATCCTATCCTCAACGCCTCCCTGAGAGATGGACGGAGGGAGGGAAGAAGGAAGGAAGAGGTCGTCAGAGAGTATAGAGGCCAACATTAGCAGGAGAGAAAGAATCAAAGAGAAAGAAATGATGGGGGCGTTAGGAGAAGAGACAGGAAAGACTAAAACTCTTAGATGTTGCATGAATAGAAGCAAATGGCCAAATATAAATCCTTCATGTTGTACTTAAAAAATAGTTGTGGAGATGAATTCTTACTTGAAAGACTCGGCTCCAACAGGAAGAACCATGAACTCCTGCATGGCCAGTTTGTTCCCTGCATGGGAACCTCCGTTTATCACATTAAAGGCCTGAAGAGAGGGGGAGAGAAAACAAGAGGAGAGGACAGGTAGCAAGAGGAAATGAGAGGAAACGAGAAACAACGAGGGGAAACAAGAGGAGAGGACAGGTAACAAGAGGAAATGAGACGAAACGAGAAACAACGAGGGAAACAAGAGGAGAGGACAGGTAACAAGAGGAAATGAGAGGAAACAAGATACAACGAGGGGAAACAGAAGGAGAGGACAGGTAACAAGAGTAAATGAGAGGAAACAAGAAACAACGAGGGGAAACAGAAGGAGAGGACAGGTAACAAGAGGAAATGAGAGGAAACAAGAAACAATGAGGGGAAACAAAAGGAGAGGACAGGTAACAAGAGGAAATAGGAGGAAACCAGAGGAAGCAAGAAGCAATGAGAGGAAACAAGAGGAGAGGACAGGTAGCAAGGGGAAATAGGAGGAAACCAGAGGAAGCAAGAAGCAATGAGAGGAAACAAGAGGAGAGGACAGGTAGCAAGGGGAAATGGGAGGAAACCAGAGGAAGCAAGAAGCAATGAAAGGAAACAAGAGGAGAGGACAGGTAGCAAGGGGAAATGAGAGGAAACGAGAAAACATAAGAGGAAACAAGAGGAAACATAAAAGGAAACAAGAGGAAACATAAGAGGAAACATACAAAGAAACAAGAGGAAACATAAGAGGAAACAAGAGGAAACATAAAAGGAAACAAGAGGAGACATAAGAGGAAACAAGAGGAAATATAAGAGGAAACAAGAGGAAACATAAGAGGAAACAAGAGGAAACATAAGAGGAAACAAGAGGAAACATAAGAGGAAACAAGAGAAAACATAAGAGGAAACAAGCAGCACCGAGAGGAACCAAGAGGAGAGGAAAAAAGTGGAAATGACAAAACGATGATGGGAAATAAGAGGCACAGAGAAACAACGAGAGGAAACATAAGAAGAGGAAACGAGAGAAGATAAGAGTAGAGAAGAGTAGGACATGGAAAAGAAAGGAGAAGAGAGAGGAAGAGTTTAATAATAACTTCAGCAGCTTTAGCGGACTGCATGTAAATCTTAAATGAGGGGTTCAAAGGTCTAATACAATTTTTCCAAATCCTGTTACAGTTACAGTGCAAACACATGAGAAAAGAGGGTAATAGATGAATATGAACAAATTACATTTTAAATCTGTCAACCTGAGAGTTATCCAAAAAAGTTTGTATTTTTACATTTACACATTTGTAAGTTTTATAACTTCATAAACACGCCTCTGATAGTCTTATGATGTTGGTGTAGCGAAAAATGTTGTTGTTGTTGTTAGAAAAAACAATAAAATAGCTTAGGAAAATCATTTAGTTGCACAGGAAATTGCCCAAATTCAGGTTGATCCTTTGTTTTCAAATCACTGTGGGTAGATGTGGTAGATGTTGTGGTGGTAGATGTTATGGCGGTAGATGTTGTGTGGGTAGATGTAGTGGTGGTAGATGTGGTGGTAGATGTTGTGGTGGTAGATGTTATCGTGGTAGATGTGGTAGTAGATGTTACGGTGGTAGATGTGGTAGATGTTATGGTGGTAGATGTGGTGGTAGATGTTGTGGTGGTAGATGTGGTGGTAGATGTTATGGTGGTAGATGTTGTGGTGGTAGATGTTATCGTGGTTGATGTTGTGGTGGTAGATGTGGTGGTAGATGTTGTGGTGGTAGATGTTATGGTAGATGTTATGGTGGTAGATGTGGTGGTAGATGTTGTGTTGGTAGATGTTGTGGTGGTAGATGTTGTGGTAGTAGATGTTGTGGTGGTATGTGTGGTGGTGGTAAATGTTGTGGTGGTAAATGTGGTGGTAGATGTTGTGGTGGTAGATGTGGTGGTTGATGTTATCTTGGTAGATGTTATGTTGGTAGATGTCATGGTGGTAGATGTTGTGGTGATAGATGTTGTGGTGGTAGATGTTGTGGTGGTAGATGTGGTAGATGTGGTGGTAGATGCTGTGGTGGTAGATGTGGTGGTAGATGTTGTGGTGTTAGATGTTATGGTGGTAGATGTTATGGTCGTAGATGTTGTGGTTGTAGATGTTAGGGTGGTAGATGTTGTGTTGGTAGATGTTATCGTAGTAGATGTTGTGGTGGTAGATGTTGTGGTGGTAGATGTTATGGTGGTAGATGTTATGGGGGTAGATGTTGTGTTGGTAGATGTTATCGTAGTAGATGTTGTGGTGGTAGATGTTGTGTTGGTAGATGTGGTGGTAGATGTTGTGTTGGTAGATGTTGTGTTTGTAGATGTTATCGTTGTAGATGTTGTGGTGGTAGATGATGTGGTGGTAGATGTTATCGTGGTAGATGTTGTGGTGGTAGATGTGGTGGTAGATGTTGTGGTGGTAGATGTTGTGGTGGTAGATGTTATGGTGGTAGATGTTGTGGTGGTAGATGTTATGGTGGTAGATGCTGTGGTGGTAGATGTTATCGTGGTAGATGTTGTGGTGGTAGATGTTGTGGTGGTAGATGTGGTGGTGGATGTTGTGGTGGTAGGTGTTATCGTGGTTGATGTTATGGTGGTAGATGTGGTGGTGGTAGATGTGGTGGTAGATGTTGTGGTGGTAGAAGTTATGGTGGTAGGTGTTGTGGTGGTAGATGCAGTGGTAGATGTTATGGTGGTAGATGTTGTGGTGGTAGATGTTATCGTGGTAGATGTTATGGTGGTAGGTGTTGTGGTGGTAGATGTAGTGGTAGATGTTATGGTGGTAGATGTTGTGGTGGTAGATGTTATTGTGGTTGATGTTATGGTGGTAGATGTGGTGGTAGATGTTATGGTGGTAGATGTTATGGTGGTAGAAGTTGTGGTGGGAGATGTTGTGGTGGTAGATGTTATGGCGGTAGATGTTATGGCGGTAGATGTTGAGTTGGTAGATGTTGTCGTGGTAGATGTTATGGTGGTAGATGTTATGGTGGTAGATATTGTGGTGATAGACATTATGGTAGTAGATGTTATGCGGTGAGCTTGGATCTTACAGGAACCGGCAGCACCAGCTCTGTGTTTCCTGCCAGGTCGGCAATATGGCGGTACAGTGGGACGTCTTTCTCCGCCGCCCCGGCCTTACAGATGGCTAGAGACACGCCCAGGATGGCGTTGGCCCCAAACTGAGCTGTTTGACAGGAAGGAAAACCAGAAAGTCATCACGTTATTTTGTCCTTCACTGTCCCTTGATTGAAACTTCAAACTTGTGTTGGTATTTTGAAATTAATTCTTTCTTTCTTTATTTTCAAAGTCATCTAGTTTTCTTTATGAAGTAGATTTGTCAGTTCAGATTTCCTTAAGCTAAGGGGTCCTTGTCTTAAAAAACGTTGAAGATCCCTGGATTAGATGAACCATCTCCCTATCACAATCGTAGCTGCCTGTAGCTCCCCACCGGGCGTTGATTTGTTTGGTTTCGCTGCTGTTCTCAAACTCCATCACTTGAAGCCTGGCAAGATGTATTTTTGTGTGGTATGGCAATACTTCGCTATCGTGGGTTAAAGAAAATTACAGAGCTGGGACAGGGGGTAATATTCTAACATAATATAATATATAATATAAACTCTAATATTCTTAAAGTTGTAAATTTACATGTCAAAACTATACACATATAATATATACTGTACATTCTCAGATAATAAAGTCATAAATATAGTACCTGAGATAGCTAAATCATGTTGTTTTTCTTCTGAATGGGCCCGACTCACCGCAATGTCCCTTTAAAGTCTGGATGCTTAAGATAATATGGAGATTCTGGGCAAAAATCATGAGAATTTACTGCTAAATTTGATTGGAAATATAATTTTAGAAGGTCATCCACTCCAGTAATAGTACACAGCGAACGGCAGCATGAAACAATGTGGTTTCTAGAGGAAACGTTGCACTCTGTCTGTGTAGACCTGCATATAACTGTGTAGATTTTAACATGGACAGAAAGTTAATTACAATCTTTTCACAACACGTTCAGCTCCAGTTCAGGCTGACATGTTTCCTGCGCTGCCTGAAAAGATTGCAGATTACAAATAAATGAACCGGCTAAATAAATTTAATCGGCCATGCCAACAGCAATCTATTCACTCCGTCTTGTTTCCCGTCTGTTTTTTAGTTTTTTAATTTATGCCTCTCTCGACATTTTCTCTAAACGTCTGTGAGTCAACGAGGAGGTTTCCAGCTGGCTGTTGGACTGGGACGAGGTACCGTTAGTCATTACAACTACACCTCGACTCACATTTGTTTTCTGTGCCGTCCATTTCGATCATCGTGTTGTCCAACTGCTCCTGCTCCACCACGCTGATGCCCTGCAGACACACACAGACGCTGAAAAACACTGAGATAATATGTAACACCTAAAACGTCAGGACTGTTCCTTGATTTTTCAGAAAAATGAATAAATAAATGAATAAACAGGCTCAGTCTAGCATCTAGGAGCCTCAGACTAGCACATGGCCTTCATTATTTTCTGGATTCACATAATTCATAAAGTTTTTACTTTTTGTTTGTTTGATGAAAAAAAGTACTTTATTAACAAAGTTCTTAGTGTCATTATCATCACTATGACAATGGCAAAGACACACACACTAGTACAACAGGACCCATCCGTCTCGCCTGACTTATCACCTACATTAATTTCCCGACAAAAAAACATCTTGTACTGATGGAATTTACCCATACTGCACTGCTACAGATATCTGAGTCATACTGTTACACTCACACACACTCGTACAACTCGACACACAGCAACACACACACCTCGTTCACTGTTCCTCTCACTCACTCACTCACTCACACTTTTTCCTCACAGACACATCGTCATCTTTCATTCACAGGATCTCTCTCTCTACACACACACACACAACCACACACACAATGCGTTGCACTATCTTTGTGGGGACTAGTCATTGACTTAATGCATTCCCTAGCCCCTTACCCTAACCCTAACCCTAACCCTAACCCTAACCTTTACCATCCCAACTAAATGCCTAACCTTAACCCTTACCCTCACCCTAACCATAACCTAACTATAACCCTAATCCTAAAACAAATTCTTAATCCTCAAATAGGCCTTTAAAGTTGTGGGGTCCAACAAAGCTCTCGGGACCCCACAAGTATACTGGACCCCACTTATACAGTTAAACAAGAACCCACATACACACACACACACACACACACACACACACACACACACACACACACACACACTTCTCTCCTCCGTAAGATAGCTGATAGAAGTTATGTTATTCTCACAGCTTCCTTTCTGCCCATCAAGCTGTGCTTTTGATCTGGACATTGATGGACTAAACTTGATGTCACCTGCTGTGCAAGGTTGTTTCGTTCACATTTAAGGTCCAAACTAGACATTTTCAGCCGTACTACCCGAAGCCCTGAAATCAGGTGGATCGGACATGACGGCCTTTTACCCCGGCCAGCTCCCGAGTACAAAGTCTGTGTAGTGTCCGAGTGAGCATACGTGTAAATAGACCAGCTCAAAAAAATTCATAGCCAACGAGTTGGCGTGTTGATGATGTTTCTATCATGCTGCTGGACAAAAACAAACACCCAAGGGGGACAAAGATGTGGGATTTACACAAAGACACCAACAAAAATGTCAAAGTGGAGAGACGTCTAGATTCGGCAACTTCTGTTGGCAAGGCTCAAGGCCGAACTCGTCAGACAAATTTCAGGAACGGCAAGACGCTCAGTTGGTTACGACCGAATAACGAACCGGCATCATCATCAGCGTTGTGTCCTGCCTGCTGCACGCGTTCTCCCTCAACCAAACGGAGTATTTCTAGAAGCTGCTGTTCTGTGCTACTTGAGAAAGGGCAACTCCGTCTTTAAATACGTGATTCAATCTGACCGTAGACTGTAGAAACACATGGACACAACATCTTAAATGTTGGTAGAAATACTGATCACACTGACTACGTAGTGTTCTTATTCTCATTCAGTCAGACAGTTTATAGGTTATTGCGTTTATATTTTATATATTCATAGTCAATGTTTTTATCATGATCTACTGCACTGTTCAATCCCTGCACTGTTCACTTTTGAACTTGATCACTTTTGCACTTTTGCACAATCATCATTACACAATAGGCTACAATAGTATCTCACCTTATCGTGGTCATTGCATTACTGGGAGGGATTTTTATTTGTATTCTTAGGTAAATGTGATTTATGTGGTTGTTGTGTCATGGTTGTCTGGCTACTGGATGCATAACATTTTTTTCTATCTATCTATCTATCTATCTACTATCACAATTTGTAGCTGCAACCTAAAAAAAACATGCAACTTCCCAAAAGAACAAACCAGAACAATGTACCCAGTTCCCTCATTGAGCCACAGGCCTGCTGAGAACTCACAAAGGATCCCCGACATTGTATCTTTAAAAATGGTTATTATTGAATATAGTGTGTGAATGTTTTGGTGACTTACAGAAGCTAAAAGCGCAGGACCCAGAGTATCGTTGATGTGACCGACTGCCTTCAAAACACCTAGAAGAGAGGACGGAGTGAGACAGAGAAGGGAAATTAAAATTCTGTATCACCTAGAGGAGAAAAAAGGGTGTGGGATTATTTTAAAGCGGAACAGTTTCGTTTCTGTTGCTTGTCGTGCAGATCCCACAAAGAATCAACACAAGCATTGAATTCTGCAAGGTCAGGTTGGTTTGACCTTTATTCGATTTCTTGCCAAAACCTAAATAAGGTCAATACCATTTTTTTTACCTGCGTGGTAAATATAAATCTAGGGCTAGCAGGCAATTAGTTAAGTTTAAGACCAAAAGCAACTTAAAACAGCTATCACAGCTCTGTCTATCGTCCCAAAATTATGAACTATTCCTTTAAACTGACTGTATTTTTTTTTTTTAATACATTTTTCATTGAAGGAATTGCACAATACAAGTTGCATATGTCAGACAATACATTTCCCATACCACTCTTGGCGTTCACACCACCACCAGAAAAAATTACATAACTAATAATACTTAAAAACAATAATAATAATAATAAATAAATAAATAAATAAATAAAATTAAATAAAATTAAATGGTATTAATGTACATTCTCACAGCTATGCATCAAAATTACATTAAACGTACTTACAAAACAAATAAAATAACAATAAAAAGCTGTCTCATACTTCAGGCAGTACTTTAAGATTCTCAAAATATGTCACCAATTTTTTGTTCAATTTGAATTTTACTTTTTTCTAGTTTAAGAAAAAGGAAAACATCCCGTAACCATGAGGCCACCGCTGGTGAGGTCGCGGATGTCCAAACCAATAAAATCCTACGACGGGCAGGAAGTGATGTAAAGGCAACAATGTCCGATTGGACCCGAGTTAAATTTAAGCTCTCATTTGAAATACCAAATATTGCAATCAACGGTCAAGGCTTAATTGGAATTTTTATGAAAACTGACTGTATTCTAACAGAGAAACAAGGGCAATAGCTAGCAGAAGGCTAAATCCGGGGTGTGTTTGAATGTTTAGGAGTCATTCTGCCCTCTTGTGGTCAAACACCTGATAATGCAGCTTTAACGTTGTGAGGGATGTAAATATGAATGCAAACACAGGCGGTCTGTCCCCGTACCTTTGCCCTTGTATCGGCTTTGGTCTCCATCTCGGAGCTCCAGAGCCTCGTAGATTCCCGTGGACGCTCCGCTGGGCACCGCAGCCCTGAACAGACCTGAAAACAGAAAATTAAGGTTTTAAATGCAAGGGATGGACAGAGGGAAGGAGGACACCTTTTTTTGATTTTAAACCTCAGTGGGCAGGACATTGATATTGAGACACCAACATTATCTTTTGGGAGTGGCACATCCAAGTTAAAACAAATTGATGATTCATTTTTCTATGTTCCACTTTTCAGTGCTTCATTCTTTTGGTTAAAGTTACATGTGAGGTCTGGAAAGTTTGACCCTTGTGATGAATTTTCATGTATTTATTCAGGCGGTTCTCCATGAACCATATAGCTACAAGAAGTAATGCACTGTATGAGACCGCTCTGGTCCACGTAGGGAGGAGATAAATAACATCCCAGAGTCCGGTCTAGACCTGCTCTTTATGGAAAGAACTGGGAGATAAATAACATCCCAGAGTCCGGTCTAGACCTGATCTTTATGAAAGACCTGGGAGATAAACAACAAACAACATCCCAGAGTCTGGTCTAGACCTGATCTTTATGGAAAGACCTGGGAGATAAATAACATCCCAGAGTCCTGGTCTAGACCTGCTCTTTATGGAAAGACCTGGG
>NC_048420.1:22961183-22969261 GCF_013103735.1 Etheostoma cragini | reverse complement strand
ACACACACACACACACACACACACACACACACACACACACACACACACACACACACACACACACACACACTCACTACCACACACACACACTGCAGTTACTTTGCTGTTTCTGGATGCAGGTTGCAGATAAATTATTTAGCGGAGTAAATTATGCATCCGCTTTCATCCAGAATGGAAACCATTGGTTTAGAGTGGGCAAGGCTGCGTTTCAAAGTGTTTTATATCAGAAATTTGGATTTCTTTTAACCAAATTGCCCACAAAAAACATGGTTGATTACATTTGTTTTTCAGGTAAAATTAATGATTACTTTCAATGAATCTTTTGGGTGTTTTTGAATTCTTTTTTTTAATGGTTTCAAAACAGTAACCGGACTTAATTTTGACATCTATCCATCTGAGATCCAGTCAGCATCCTCTGATCCTAACTATTAGTCAAAATAATTCATAATATCTGCTTTTTTAACTAAAAACTTCTGTATAATTTATTATAAATGAGGTTTGTTGACAATGAATTCCAGGAATAAGTGTAAAACCTGTTATTAAACCAGCTCAGGTTTTTAAAAAAGCACCAAAAGCTGGTAAAAGTGACAAATAAATCTGATAAAGCAACAGAAACATTGTAAAAGCACAAAAAAAAATTTCATTTTAAATTTTCACCTGGATGGACAAGTTCATGGTTAACGGGAAGACAACACGAGGGTTAAATGCCTTTTGCCCCTTCCTCCTCTTTTTGTACAATGTGGATAATGTGGGTGTTGTTTCTTTTGGCCCATTTGTTATCCGGATCCATTCCATTAATAGTAGTATTTGTCCAAAATGCTATGTCTGCCCTAAAACTTCGAGTAGGATCGGTTCCTCAGGTCCAGTATGTGACGCAGAAACCCCTGCCGGTCTGGATCTGGGTTTGTGTTTGTGTTGGGATGGGCGGATAAATTAATAATGTATCATCAAACAAGGAAAAACTGAAAATGACGATGAGTATTTGTCACAAAAAGTGAACTAAAGATCTACGTTTTCATCAAAAAAACACAACCATGAACTCCAAAAACGTTAGAACTTGACTAAGTCAAACTCAAGGCCCACGGGCCACACCCAAACCCTCGCAGATTCTGAGCCAGTCCCCATGTCAGTTTATATTCACAATAGATTTTGGCAATCCTAGTTGTGGGCCAAACTACCGAGACGGGAAACAGTTGTTCTTGATTTGTTAAATTCTATGAAGGCTAAGGAACATTTTTACTAACTTTGTGACAAAAGGTGAAAAAAACGACAAAAGTGTAAATAAAAGCATCAAAAAAGTTTCAAAAAAAGCATTAAAACTCTCAACAAAAGCAACAAAAAACGTTTTAGAAAGCCCCAAATAAAGGGATTCTCATTTTCCAGTGTTGTGAAAGTGAGTTTAACACTCGTGCATTAGGAGCATCGTCCTTGTTCTCGTTTCCCTTCCATCCATGCTCATCTCCTCTGTGGTTGTTTCCCCTCTTCATTCCAGGTACTAATAAAGGCCTTTCATGCCGCCCTTATCTCCGTACTAGGGATACTTTATCGATCTGAAAGGAGCTAAATCTGACTCGCTGCTGGCTTGCCGAAACCAACACTTTTGTGTCAACTCCTGTAGACTTCCTTCCTCTTTAGTGTCCATTCATCAATGCAAAAGTAGACTTTGTGATAGTGTTATAGTTCCAATACTATACAGACAGACAGACAGATAATGGGCCGTTTGGACTCATGTCTTTGGGGAAGTTTTAATTTTAGAGATTTAATTTTAGAGATTTTACAGCTTCCTTAAAGCAGACATCTTAAATGATCAGAGAGAAGCGCAGTGATGTCTCAGTTCCATTAATGTTTTTGGAAGAAAGGACTGTGGCTA
Organism: Etheostoma cragini; assembly: GCF_013103735.1. Taxonomy (NCBI): domain Eukaryota; kingdom Metazoa; phylum Chordata; class Actinopteri; order Perciformes; family Percidae; genus Etheostoma; species Etheostoma cragini. The sequence continues at coordinate 22,967,391 of NC_048420.1, read as the reverse complement.
TCTTTAATTTACTTTAAATTTACACTCTTTATTGATCCCGTATGAGGATATTACAATTAAACACTACACACGGGCCTGAAATACACACACATGCTCAGGACCTATACATGCACTAATGGAGAGATGTCAGAGTGTGTGGACTGCCAGTGCTGGACCAGCACCCTGAGTGGTTGGGGTGGGGGGGTTCGGTGCCTTGCTAAAGAGCACCTTGGCAGTGCCCAGGAGGTGAACTGGCATCTCTCCAGCCACCAGTCCACCACCATACTTTGGTCCAAACGGGGACTTGAATCAATGACCCTCCGGTTCCCAACCCAACTCCCTACTGACTGAGCTACTGCCCCCCCCCAATTACATCAGTAACATTTTGGATTTTAAGCAGAGTTTTGGGCCAAAGGCAATTGCCGTGCACACAAGTGTTTTTAGCTCCAGTAGAATAACTAATCTCCCAAATTCTGACATTGAAAGCTTAGTCTCGAACAAAGACTTCATGACCGATAACACCCAATCAGGCGGCGGAACATTGGTGCCACTGTCAGTGTTGCCAAAGGTCTCCATTGATACTGTAGATATACCAATTGGGGAGATTGCTGTGGACAGAGTACACACGGAGACATGAGACGTTATGCCAGAAACCGTTTACTTGAATCAGTGACCCTCCGGTTCCCAACCCAACTCCCTACTGACTGAGCTACTGCCACCCCCAAATACATTAGTAACATGTTGGTGTTTTTAGCTCCAGTAGAATAACTAATCTCCCAAATTCTGACATTAAAAGCTTAGTCTCGAACGAAGACTTCATGACCGATAAGACCCAATCAGGCGGCGGAACATTGGTGCCACTGTCAGTGTTGCCAAAGGTCTCCGTTTGTGGCCTTTGAGACGGCAACTCAGCCTTGGAGGTTCCAAACCAAGCTAAAGGTAAAGATTTACGGCATTTGCTCTCTAACTGGGACGTTTTTGGACCGATTGGCGAGATTGCTGTGGACAGGGTACACACGGAGATATGAGACGTTGTGCCATAAACTGTTTACATCTGAGCATGCACAACTCAAATCTGCACTCGACTCACATCAGGGAAGGGACAAAGTTTCTAAATGAACACATTTCAAGTCTTTTCTCAAAGTTTCCCTTTGTAATGTGGAAGAAAATGTTCCAGTTTTTCTCTTTTTCTCCGTTTTGTTAACACATATATGTTAAAACCCGCTGAAATATGCATTGAGTGAATGTACAGTGCTCTTTCCTAAATTACTTTGTGTAGTAGTGTTTCCTGTGTGTAGTAGTGTTTCCTGTGTGTAGTAGTGTTTCCTGTGTGTAGTAGTGTTTTTTACTTCCTTTCTGTCTCCTTTACGGCCAACGCTACACAGCACCACATGAATTAAAACAGCTTTTAGTCCGTCTGAAACTACCGAAGTGACTTTTTGTTTAGATAAGTATCTTTTAATGGCTTTCTTTCTTTGTATAATCGTTCTGTTGTTGCCATTATTCCCCTCTGGTGTTCATCTGACTCTCGGCCTGAATGCAGTCACATCCTGTTTATGTGAAACCTTCTTAGGACATTAAAAGCCACACATTTTCCTTTCTTTCTTCTCCTCCTCGGGGACATTAATTCCTTGTGCGTGTTGCTTTTTTTGTACCTGCAGCAAAATCACACAACTCCTCCTCTTGTCTTTATATTCTTCCCTCTGACTCCTTTGCTCAGCACTTCTCAATCGTACGTGATCCTTCTGAGTGACTCGGGAATATTGCCACCCACTTTCCCCTCGCTGTCGTTGGATTACAACGTCGACGACCTGCCCATTTATGCTGATTCAGGCCGTACGCTCGTTGTAAGTCGCAGGGGATAAAAGCGTCAGCAAAACGTGTAAAATGAATAAATAGTGCTCAGCACGAGAAAGAGCAGATAAAGTGTCTGACTCGCCGCCAGCTTATAGAAACTTCCACACTCACAGAGTCAAGGGGATTGATGTGTGGGCGGTTTTCTCTATTCATTTTATGGACTATTTTCTCCCCCTCTATCTCTTTCTCTCTCTCTTTTTGTTGTTCTTTTGAAGCCCCACCCAAGAGGACTGCAGTTTTTTTGGGGTTCCTCCTAAAGGGTGAAGCAGCAGGACACATGACGCCTGCCAACAGTTTCACATCATTTTGTTTCTTCTTCCTGATTAATCCACAAAGCATTGACTACGTTTACTATTCCTACACCAATGAACCTTTAGTCAAGATGCGTGGATGTCTAAAAATACCACCCGGACCTAAATATCTGTACCTATGACTGTTTCGGTGATCTGAACATAGATGGACAGCCGAGACACTTCGCCTTTTACTCTTATCGTGAGTCTTCAGCTCACCACTTGTGTGCAGATTTCCGTTACCGCCTACGTTACTTCCTCTTGAAAGGTCAAAGGCAACTCATGGACAGTTATTACGTCCACACTCTCGCCAACGATTGCCGCTGTGTCGGTGCAGCTAAATCCAGACAGCTAGCTAGACTGTCTGTAGATCTGAAGATCTGTCCAATCTGAGGACTATGGTTACCTGGTCCTCAGGTCTCTGCAGGGTAAATCCAGACAGCTAGCTAGACTATCTGTCCAATCTGAGTTTTCTGTTGCACGACTAAAACAACTTTTGGACGTAGACATGTTCCACCAAAACAAGTTCCTTCCCGATGCTATTTTGCAGAAACCCTTTGACTCTGCACGGTGCTTAGCACCACCCAAAATGATCATGATTGGTTAAAAGAAATGCCGATAAACCAGAGCACGCTTTGTCCCATCCAGGGATGCAGTGTGGACTAGCCAGACCCTCCTCCGCAGCCCTTTGGAGGAAGGTCTGTCAACGTGAGACTAACACGCATGAGGCTCAGTGTGCACGGTGTCTATGTGGGATGTGTTTTTAAGATGACAGATACAAAGAAACGCATACAAACACTTTCTTAATCTTACTTAATTTCCATGTGATGTCTGCATGACACCAGCGAGGTGTTTCTCAATATTTGCTGCACACACTCACATCTCATATCCATGAACACATGTTCCTCCTGTCGCCACATCAATGAGTTCATCTCATAACTGTTATCTCCCTCCCTGTCTTCCTCCATCTCTGTCCGTGCTGTCGGAGTTACGTAAGCTCTTCAGCAGCAGAGAGAGAGAGAGAGAGAGAGAGAGAGGGAGGACACCCATGAACGCACCACACCTACCCGGAGACTGCAGTGCTCAGCAGAAAATACACCAGCACCGAAGGAAATGACACGTGAGTGGGCGAGCCACGGGAGAGAGTGAGTGAAGGAGTGAGAGAGAGAGAGAGGGAGAGAGAGAGGGATGAAGGCACGCAAGGATGGAGGACATGTATATTATCGTTACATCTACAGTATCTCTGTTTGGATGGAGAAGAAAAAAGAGGCTTGGAGGATGCAGGGAAAGAGAAGAAGGAAGGCAGAGGGAGAGATGCAAATGCAGATAGATGTAGAGACATAGGCAAAGAAAAGAAAAGAAAACAGGGATGGGACAAAGAAGAAAAAGAGAGATAAATAAAGCTAGAAAATAATCAAAATGGATGGCAATGCTGGGTCTCTGATCTCCTGATTCAATTCAGTTGGATTTTTGAAGATTTAAGGGGCATCAGTTTATCTATTTTGAGGATTATTATTAATATTATTATTATTATAGAGAAGAATATTTTGAAAAGATAACCCAGACGATCGTCTGGGAAGCCACTGGTTGGAGACCTTACAGCAGAAAGCGCTGCAGTGTTTTACAGGTTTTAAAGATGTGGTCATTTACTCGGAAAAAAGCGCTTCGAAAACATGCAGAGAGTTGCATTATGGGAAGTGTAGGACCCTGTGTGTGGAGCTTGACCAAGAGACATCTCACTGCTTCTTGGTTTTCTTGCAAATCCGCCAACTTCCTGACAACGCCAACTCAGCGGCAGTGTTGGAGAGTAACGGAAATCTTATACTGTACAAATTATGAGTAACAAAAATAGTCCATCCATCCATCCATCTACGTCAGCTTATCCGGTATCGGGTCGCGGGGGCAGCAGCTCCAGCAGGGGACCCCAAAACCTCCCTTTCCCAAGCCACATCAACCAGCTCCGACTGGGGGGTCCCGAGGCGTTCCCAGGCCAGGTTGGAGATCTAATCCCTCCACCTAGTCCTGGGTCTTCCCCAGAATAGACATTTTTAATAAGCAGTATTGAGATATTGTGAATTTAGATAATATATATGTTAGGTGAATGCAATCAGTCTCTCCTAGAACACAATTAAAAATGGAAGTGGGATTTGTTTTTGGTCACAGGGTGATAATTCATGTTAAAAATGTGATTATTCTGATCTTGGAAAAAATGTGAGTGGTCATTTCCAGAATAGTTTTCTGAATTAAAATAAGGTAAGGCCATTGATTTTTAGGTAGAAAAATGCATACTTGTACCATTTTTCTTTTTGTAAAAATTTCAAAGGGGTCAATTTGACCCGAATACTACACAAGGATCAAAAGTGTCCTTCCCAACACTGCTCAGCAGACACCCCTTTAAATCAGATAAATCCATATTGCTTATTTGCAGTCATCCTGGGAACTTACGTTGCCAACATTTCAAAACACGGGTTGCATTGAAAAACCCAATTCAGTAGTAAAGAAAGGTGAGGGCAAGTATTTTGTCCCCAGAGTACACGAGTGTATTCAACTTAGTTTCTTTTGTCGGTTAACATGGATAATGACTCTAAATACTACATAGCCCATGAGCCTCAGCCACATTTCTGTAGTTCATAACGGTTCAAGATGCATCTGTGCACAGAATGTGGCGCCATGGTAAATGAATTCATCCAAAATTGGCTCCAAAAAAGTAACCGTGTTAAATCTAGTTGACTCCATCTGCTGAGGAAGACGTAGGCTACAAAAAGCCAGTAACTGGATCTTGTGCTACGATTCTTTTAACATCAAACACTAACTGTATTGTCCGAAATTTGACAAAAGCACTGATGATTCAACCTGCAGAGTTTTACATTCATCCAAAAGTGCTCCAACTGTCAGCCACCTTGCATTGTTGGTACGAAGAAAATGAATGTGACATTTACTTCGAGACGCCTGAAATAACTCATCCCAACTCTCCAAAGATCTATGAATGCATATCTATAAAAACAATATATATTAATAAAGTTGTGATCAATTGGAAAGTGAGTCCAAGTAAAATATGTGTTGTGAGAAAGGAAGAGAGACGTAGAAAATGGATAGAGGATGAAGGGAGAAGAGAAACAAATGAAGATTGAAGACTAAAAAGAAAAATACAGAAATGAGTAGTGAGTTGTAAAAGATGGATTTAAATAGAAATATATGCAAAGAGACAGAGGAACAGAGAGGTGGAGAGAGAGAGAGAGAAAGAGAGAGACAGAGAGAGAGAGAGAGAGAGAGGATGAAATGGAGAGTAAAAACGAGGCAAGAGAGAGAAAGAGAGGAGGAGAGAGAGAGATAAATAATTAACTGACCCTGTTTGGCTGGAGAAGAGAGGAAAAATGGGGGATGAAGAGGAAGAGCAGGAACAGAAGGCGGATCATCACACGTATGGTACAAATACAAGCACACGCACACACATACACACACACATAAACGCACACGCACACACATACACACACACATAAACGCACACGCACACACAAACACACACACATAAACGCACACGCACACACACACACACAGAGGAAGTGGAGCAGTCTCACACATACGTAATGCTAATAATGTTTCCAGATTTACACACACATACATCCAACTCACAATTACCACAAGTACTCTGACACACACACACATACTCACACACACAAACACACACTACACACACACACACACACACACACAAACACACACTACACATCCACCCACACACATACTCACACACACACACACACATACTCACACACACACACACTTCAAATCCACCCACAGAGGGCCAAAGACGCAAATATCAAACAAACACATAATTCTCTGCCTTCCATGGCAGCTCACCTGCACTTGATATGGAGCAACCATAATTGACTGCAAGATCTCACACACAAACAAACACACACACACACACACACACACACACAATGTTCCTGCCTTAACCATCAAACATACAGTACATTTGACACACCAGGGACTAGACCGTAATTGAGCATGTCACCTAATATTCCTGTGGCCAAAACACACACGCACACACACACACACACACACACACACACACACAC
>NC_048420.1:22959997-22961083 GCF_013103735.1 Etheostoma cragini | reverse complement strand
TGGTGATGGTGTGTGTGTGTGTGTGTGTGTGTGTGTGTGTGTGTGTGTGTGTGTGTGTGTGTGTGTGCGAGAGAGCATTCAAACCCATCCACACTGAAAACAATGCAGCAGCAGAAATGCCTTTGAATGCAGTGAAGGTGCAGTTCTGTAACGCCGCCGTGTGATCGATTTGTCTTGAATGGCCAGGCTTCTTGGTTAGTCCAACTCAATGAGCAAGGAACTGAACCCCCAGTTCAGTGGTTCCCAAAATGGGGACCCCCCAGGGGTCCTTGAGGGGGTTCCAGGTGATCCCCAGCAAAAAGGGGAATCATGCATTTTCACTATAATTCCATCCACGAGTAACATATTCAACACATTTTAAAAAACGGGTTTGTATGATATCTTACGAAAATGTATGCACCCCAATTCCTATGGTATCCTACAGTTTTTGAGGTAATTGGCCGTGTTTACAACAACAGTTGTACAGCGACAACAGTTACGTTTAGCCAACAAAAAACCAAGGACATAACTTTGGATTCAACATTTGGAAGGTTGGGGGTTACATCTCCAAAATTGAAATTTTGGTCATTAAACTCTTCATTTTCTGCATTCTGGTGAATTTTTCTGCAACATTTTTTGCCTTTTTCTGCTTTACGTTACGGTGTGCAACTGTTAAGGAAATTATAATTGGTTTTTGAGTGTTTGGGGAGTCCTTCCGGCTCTAAAAACAGAGCGATGAAGTTGTTAACGCCGACTGGAGGGTGACACTGATGCACATTGACAAGGCAACAGGGTTAAGCCAGTTTGTGTGTGTGTGCGTGTGTGTGTGTGTGTGTGTGTGTGAGATACCGTGTGAGACCTTGTGAGATAATCTATAATTAAATTCCTGAGTTTAATGGGATTATGTTTGGGAGACAAGCAGCACAACGTCCTTGACATCCACCCCCCTGGCGACTGATAGAGACGCACGCACACACACGCACATAGACACACACACACACACATATATACACGCCCACACACACACGGACATATATACACACGCACACACGCACACACACACGCACATAGACACACACACACACACATATATACACGCTCACACAC
>NC_048420.1:22951183-22956183 GCF_013103735.1 Etheostoma cragini | reverse complement strand
ATGTTTCAATTAAAAAAAATACCCGTAACCTTTGCTAGTTCCTGAAAAGTGTCGTCGTTATAGTCGTGTTAAACTCATTTGAAACATGCCTTTTAGTTACGGGTGAGGGTCTGGCGGATGGAAATGGAACGCAACACGTTAGCCACCGTGCTAACGTTAGCTAGCTGTTTAGCTAGCTAAGCTAACGTAGGCTAGCTTCACAGGAGTGGCTAAACTTTTCATTATTTAGTCGCTTTTAATTGTTAACAGTTACTTATAAATGTGCGAACAAGTAGTAACATCATCGTGTCATAACTGTAACTCTTGGCAAACAATATACTCGCCTGCAATAAAGGAAATAATTAGGTTTTCGTAAGTTCTTATACACTGTTTTCTATACGGAAGTGACTGAAAAGCAGTGAAGATAGATAGATATCACATCATGTATTGGTCAAAAACTTTAAGTACCTTTTAAGCCGTCTTTGATATTTATTTATATATATATATATATATATATATATGTGTGTGTGTGTGTATATGGACTATAAACTCTACTGTTGTCAACAAGCAACAATATTTAAATGTATTTTGTTTTAGTTAATCAGTAGGTAGCTAACTTCCTCAGTATATATTCCAGTTTGATAATTTATTTCATGTTTATTTTCATCATTATATATAAACTCAACGGCTGTTTTGGCTGTAGCTGAGAATTGGAGCTGAAGTTTAATCAACAGATAATTAATCTATTTTGATATTTGGGTAATTGCTGACATTCTCAGGTTATTCTCAGCTTTTCTAACATATTAAATAGCAGGTTTTTCTCTCTAAACTAAGTGTATTTACCTTTTTATATAGATAGACTTTCCCCCTGAGAGAAATGTCATGTGTCTGCAACTCATTCTGTTAAAACAAACTGTGAAAATATTGTACCATGAACTTAAAATTGTGTGTTGAATTGTGAATTCAATGAGTGTTTTGTTGCATCCCAACCAGTCAGTTCGTCAGCTATCAGCAATTAAATGCAGATTACAGCGCGTAGAAGAAACAATGGGGCATTTAAAAGACTTGTTTGCCACTAATTGCTGCATTTTCCGGATATCTCTGCATGTGTTTGTGGAATATCTTGGAGGAGGAATGAATTCTGCAGACTTAACTGGTGTCATCGTCCCTGCAGATGACCAGTTACCTCGTCCCTGACTCATCAGAGTTCAGTTGAGTGCTGCCACGGCCAAAAGGCCCGAACAAAGAGCCAGTGATGAAGCGGCAGCACAGACCCCTTTACCATTGTCCCCCTTAATGAAGCGCCAGCCTGGGCATGGGACCTGCTCAGCGTCTGAGTGGTCACAGGATCTGCAGCCAGTGTGTCCTTAAAGGAACACAGCGACTTATTGGGACTTTAGCTTATTCACCTATCCTCCCGATAGCTTATTCACCGTAGTCGTGAATAAGTCTTATTCAAGATAGATAAGTCCATAGGTACCTTTCTCGTCTCCGACCTTGTCGTAACTCTGTCTTACCCACCCGCCGCTAGCCTAGCCTAGCTCAGCCCAGATCCTGGAGGGGACCGGCTCCATCTAGCCTGCTTCTCCCAATAAGTGATAAAATAACGGCAACATCTTCCTATTTACATGTTGTGATTTGTAAAATCACAGCGTGTACATATCACAAGGTCACATGAGACACAGCCATCTTCTAACCACATACATACTGGGAACTATATTCTCAGAAGACAAAGCACTGCTAGTTGGGCGGAGTGATTTACTTGCACCTGAGAAACCCCTAGATGAAGAGTAGAGTTCGCCCGGGGTTGGCACGTCTGTGGAGTGGCCTCCCTGACACCTTGAGGGCATCTCAATCCACTGAGTGTTTTAAAAAAGGCCTTAAAACATTTCTTTTTTAGCAAATTTTTTGGTCCCTTTGAGATGTTTTTTTATCCTCTCTTCTAAGAATAGCTTTATTTTCTTTTTTAGTCTTTCTTTTTTGTTTTCTTTTTCTCTTTTTTACCTGTAGCACTGAGATCTATTGATGAAAAGTGCATTATAAATCAAATGTATTAATAATATTATGGAGTAATAATCAGTTCAGCCATCAGCGTACCATAATCATTCGATGTGATCGTGCCGTTGGCCAATCAAGAATTGCGTTGGCATCTTTTTGACTTTTTAAACGTTTTCTTTTCCTCGAGGGGAAAAAACAAAAAATTGTCAAGGGACCGGTAAAACTGTACTTCGGGCAAGAACAATTTCATTTCTTTCTTTTTTATAAACTTGCCCGTACGGACAAGTGGGGAAAAAAATCATGGCGTTGAACCCTGAATGTTTTAAAATTTTAAAAAGCCGCCAAATTAGAAGTAGATCCAGTGATCTTGTCTACAGGGTTCAGGGTTAGTAATGATAATACTTTTCTCTCCTTAATTCCCTGCCCTCCTCCTCCTCCTCCTCCTCCTCCTCCTCTTCTTTAGATGCAGACTATAAAGTGTGTGGTGGTCGGTGATGGTGCCGTGGGAAAGACTTGCCTCCTCATCTCCTACACCACCAACAAGTTTCCCTCTGAATACGTCCCCACGGTAAGTCGCTTTTTTCAAAACCAGGGTTCCCGCATCGTCTCCAAAAGTCTAAAATTCAACTTATTAGGCCCATCAAAGTCCTAAATTTGAAAAAGTGTTGCGTTCAAGGTCCTAAATAATTGTAAACAAGTCTTAAATGTTCCATTGTCCATATAACGCTGCCTCTAATGCGCACTGAAAAACCTTTTCCTGTGGTGTTCTTTCTTTCACTCGTTGAAACATAATTTGCTATTTAAATACAAATAATTATCACTCTTTGTTGTTTTTATTCCATTTTAACAATTTTGTTTTACTTTGCAAGTATTTGTGTGACTTTATGTCGTGATGTAGGTCTTAAAAAGTCAAAAAAAGTGAGTTGTTGAAACCACGGAAACCCTAATAAACACGAAACTAATCGACTAATACTGAAAGTGAGTCTGCAAACCAACAGTAGCGAGGTTTTTCCACTTACTGTTCTTCTTGCGCAGCCATTGCCGCTGTAGTTCTTTCCTGTCACACAGGAAGTGATACTTGTTTGCAGTTGGCGTGGATCGAGCTGACATTTAAAGGACGGTGGTTTACATGAGCAGTGATCTGTCAGTAAAAAGTCGTAAAAATCACAACACATGCCCTGCTGTATGTCCTTTTTAAATAAGGTGTTCTGCACTTTGGCTTCACTTTTAGATAAATAGTTTGGATAATCGCTTGCTGAACGTGTTTAACTGTCTGCCTGTGTGCGTTCACTACAGCAGTGACGCCGTCCAAAACAATGGAAATAAAACCCACTTTGTAATCAACCTCAACATTAAAGGAATAGTTCAACATTTTGACAAAATACGCCTGTTCAAGAGTGCCAAATGAGGATTGATACCACTGTCATGTCATACTAGGGCTGAGCAATTAGGCTAATCAAATCTTTTTGATCTTGATCACATTTTGCTACGTACACACTACATTATTTATTATGTGTCCTGTTCTGAAGGAGAATTTATAAAAGGGAAAAGCATTTAAAGGGAAATATAGAGTTCAATGTGTTTTTACGTAGGGCTGGGAGATCAAATATCACAGTATTTATGACCCAATACCGTGTGTGTGTGTGTGTGTGTGTGTGTGTGTGTGTGTGTGTGTGTGTGTGTGTGTGTGTGTGTGTGTGTGTGTGTGTGTGTGTGTGTGTGTGTGTGTGTGTGTGTGTGTGTGTGTGTGTGTGTGTGTGTGTGTGTGTGTGTGTGTGTGTGTGTGTGTGTGTGTGTGTGTGTGTGTGTGTGTGTGTGTGTGTGTGTGTGTGTGTGTGTGTGTGTGTGTGTGTGTGTGTGTGTCATCTGTACGAGGTTGCCTCTCAATTACGGAAAAAACAAAACAAGTTGCATCTGATTGTTGCCGAGCAACTAGAAGAAAACAAAAACAGTTCTCTGTCGTGTTGCGATATTGTTGTAAAACAGGAAATAAGCCAGAAAGAGTCAAAGCCAAATACCTCGCTGCCTTTTTTATTTTGTTTTATCAGGACAGCTTTAATTGCATATTAAACACAATACTGTATATCATAGTCTGATCATAATATACAGGATGTTGTCATTTTGGAGTTAGTTTAAAAGAGAGTTAGGGAAAAACAAAACAATATTGACTGACATGAATTTAATGTGTGAACAGATGAAGTGAAAGGAAATGGCAAGTTACTCAAGAAGAGGACTTTATATCCAAACCTGTAGGCCTTCTCACTTAATCCCAAATATTAAAAAGTTGTATTTAAGATTTAAAACGTCAGAGTCAAGCTCATATCTGTACAAAAGACATGGTGTTCCAATACAAGACATTAGTTTGTTACTTTGAGATATATAAACATATTTTCTTTTCTTTTTTTTTTTTACAGATGTTGCTGCACACAAACTTTGCAGTAATACAACTGTCAAACTGTTTAATTGATGTTTTTAAATCTGTCCCAGCAGACATTTGTTGTTGTCTTTTTGTGAAATTAGAGTTTAATTTCAGTCACATTGGTTTTGGTTTAGTCAACAGAGATTAAGGGCCCCGTATTAAACCATCTCAGTGCATGACGTAAAGTGCCTTGCACAGGTGCATGGTTCAAAAGGGATTTACTTAATAACTTCATTAAGTGTGTGTGTGTGTGTGTGTGTGTGTGTGTGTGTGTGTGATAACAACAAATGCTGCGTTATTGACTTTAGAGGTTTTTGTTGTTCAATGGCGCGATCACCTTCCGCTGCCTCAAGCTAGCAATACAAACAGAATGCACCTGAACACACCTCCCTGTACGCCCAAAATGCACCTGAACACACCTCCCTGTACGCCCAGAATGCACCTGAACACACCTCCCTGTACGCCCAGAATGCACCTGAACACACCTCCCTGTACAACCAGAACGCCCAGAATGCACCTGAACACACCTCCCTGTACGACCAGAACGCAACTGAACACTCCTCCCTGTACGACCAGAACGCCCTGAATGCACCTGACACACCTA
>NC_048420.1:22943417-22951083 GCF_013103735.1 Etheostoma cragini | reverse complement strand
GTACGACCAGAACGCACCTGAACACACCTCCCTGTACGACCAGAACGCACCTGAACACACCTCCCTGTACGACCAGAAGGCACCTGAACACACCTCCCTGTACGACCAGAACGCACCTGAACACACCTCCCTGTACGACCAGAACGCACAGAATGCATTTTCTCTGTGAACGACGTGGACGCTGGCAGTAAATTGACAACTGCGTTGGTCTTAAAATAGAGCCCAAATCCTTTTTAATAACTGTGTATGCAATATTTGTATGCACCGAATACAGCTCTTTAAAACTGTCTTGAATTTTTGCCATAGTTTGCGTTTTCAAATGTTACTTTTTATTCAGTTTTCTCTTGTTTTTGTTGTGAAAGAGTTGCCAATTAAAATTTTTTTGCTGTTTTTATCAACAAAATAAGCACAGGTTTGAAGGATTGATACACAGCTACCTCTCGGGCTGTACTGATGAAGTATTGCGGTTTAAATACAGCCCTGGATGTAGGAGACATCGGGCAAAAGCCTTCCCAGTCACCCGCTGTGAGCCGGCCTGTTGAAAATAACAACCATGCAGGAGTAAAGCTAGCTTGAATCCATGTTTGTAATACTTGGTGTAGCTTCCTCTGCTACAGGCTACATCCTCCGTTGTATCTGGAACCTGTCGGTGCATACGGAGCTTCATTAAAAAACCAAACCGTGTCTGCAGGCTACAGCAGGTTGACGTGTTGAAGCCGTGCCATTACTTTAAACAGGCGAATAGCGGCAAAAAAAACACTCCCTTTTTTTTAAGGGTTTGCAGGCACGTTGGGACGTTGGCAGCCTAAAGCTACGGACAGATGACGTGGGATGCCTGTTCACCTGGACAACAACAAAACAAGACTCCCTGTACTAAGAGTGTTACGCTTGTTTCCATCCGTTTGACAAATCGGTGTCATAGACGTAATAAGTGGCATATAGTGTGAAGTAACATGCCATTTTTTAACTTGTCCAGTGGGGCAAGTAAATTTCTCTTCCACTTGTCCTACAAAAAATTCTAACTTGCTTTAATGCAAAACTCCTATCAGATGGGGGACCTTGAGACACATTCGTATCAAATGAGGGTCTGTGGTCTAGTTTGTGTCAGTTTAGGGGACCTTGACGGGAAAACATTTGGAAACCACTGGTATAGAGCATGTGACACTCACTTGCCTTTAAAGATGAGACGTATACTTCCTGTTTGGTCTATAAAGAGTCTGAGATCATATGTCGTTTACTTCCTTCCTCTATGCTCCCTCCCTGTCTTTCTCCCATCAATCCTCCTCTTTCTCTCTCTCACCCTCCTTTAGGTTTTTGATAATTATGCAGTGACAGTGATGATCGGCGGCGAGCCATACACTCTAGGACTGTTTGACACTGCAGGTAAAAAAAAAAGTTAAATACTGTACTTCACAAGGTGCAGCAACAGGAACAGTTGTAGTAACAATAATACTCATAGGATTTGTGGAAAGCTGTGAGTTCAGTCTTCTGAAATGGGAAAGAAATGTTTTTATCTTCGGTCATGATGCCCTCGGCTGTGCTTTAGCTTCACCCGCTACATGTTGCCCATCGTGCTTGCTGCTTGCTGTTGATCAGAGTGTTTTGTGTGTCTCCCCCTACAGGTCAGGAGGACTACGACAGGCTGCGGCCGCTCAGCTACCCTCAGACCGACGTCTTCCTCGTCTGTTTCTCTGTCGTATCGCCTTCCTCTTTTGAAAATGTCAGAGAGAAGGTGAGTTTGTGTCAGTTTTGGCTTTTGGGTTTTGAAACATTACCGACTTAACACAAGGTTGTATTTATTTTATTTAGCAGCACGGCGCAAAGCCTGAAGCAAAAGTGTCTTTGCTATTTGTCCTGCGCCCACTTCTTTTTAAAAAGCAAATCCACCTGCACCCATGGGCGTGCTGGTCTTACAGGGAGGTGTGTTCAGGGGAATTTTTGGCATACTGATATCTTGAGGTAGACCAACAAAAACCTGGTCTTGAGTCAATAGCGCACCATTTTAGTTATTGTAAGACATTATTTAGCACATTAGTAAAATGCTCCTAGCCTACTTCACAGTGCGCACACTAGGCTTGTTACACACACACACACACACACACAGGGACGTGCAGCATTAGACACATGCAGAATATTACATTTTAATAGATTACGGTGCAAATCCGCCATCATAATATCAATGCACCAAGGTACAAACGCGCCTTGCTTTTAAAGGGAATGGAAGACGACACTCTGATTGGCATGTTACGCCCAAAACACACCTATGAATTAATGAAAACACTAAGAACAACCCTTTTTTACCATGCGCTACGCGCACAGACCCTTTCTTCCGCTGTCAAACTAGCAAAACTGGACTTGGACGCGCCCTAAACGCACCTGCCCCGGGTGTTTCACGCCGTGCGCTTACATCGCTAAAGTAGGGCCCTAAGTGTTTTTCAGAAGAAAACTGCAGACTTCGTAAGCAAAGGAGTTTAGATCTAATATCAAACTTCTTTTCTCATTTGTGTTTTTTTCCAAACTTAAAATGACTCTAACTTTCTAAGAAAGGTATCCAGTTTGGTTGAATGGGGACAGGTATTTAGTTGAGTATTTTTGGTATTCAAACAGTCAAAGAAAAAGTGAAAACATGCGTAGAACTGTAATAAAACTGTATATCATAGAGACAGATGTACTAATCCTTTTTATTCAACAAAGACTACCTTTACTGTAAGGTGACCAGATTTCTCAGACAAAATCCCGGGACATTTTCATCTCAGAAGCGTAAATGTCTCCTAAACACGTCATGTTTTTATTTTTGTAAAACTTAAAACGGGGGCACTAGACCTAGAGCTGTTCTCATCACGGGCTGGGCCCCCCTTAAAGGTCTGATCCTAAGGAGGTCGACCTTTCTTTTAAAGATTAAGATCCTTTTTTTAAACATAAAAGTGCATTCACTAAACCCACCAGACTAAGAGTCCATGTAAATAATCAGTCATTTTAGCATCGTAAAATACGGCTTTCTAAAACATCTGAGCTCTGAGCAGCGCTGGCTCTGGCTGTCTGAGCGACTATCGGCTACGTTTAGTCAACGTTTTCTTTCTTTCGTTCAAATTGTGGGTCTGTCGGTGACAGTGAAACCCGGAACTTCTGGTCCCCCCTACTTTACTGTGACTTAGTTCCTGACAGGCGTTGATCCAGTCTGTGGTTTCCCAGATGAAACGCCTCATCCTCTCTTTTGTCCGTGCGTCTCTTTATTCACAGTGGGTGCCGGAGATTTCCCACCACTGCCCGCGGACCCCCTTCCTGCTGGTCGGGACTCAGGTGGATCTGAGAGACGACACCAACACTCTGGAGAAACTGGCCAAGAACAAACAGCGAGCTCTGACCTGTGAGAGCGGAGAGAAACTGGCCCGTGAGCTGAAGGCCGTCAAATACGTGGAGTGTTCAGCTCTCACACAGGTACACCGAGAGGCAGTGTTGTCGTCAAGACCACCTAAACCGGGATCAAGTCATTACCAAGACCAGGGTGTATCGAGACCGAGACTTTGAGGGGCTGAGACAAATACCAGACCAAAAAACTAAATCCGTGAAACATCCAGTATAAACAACTAGCTAATATTCAACAACTACCTAATATTATCCAGTATAAACAACTAAATAATACTATCCAGTATAAACAACTAGCTAATATTCAACAACTACCTAATATTATCCAGTATAAACAACTAGATAATATTATCGAGTATAAACAACTAGCTAATATTCAACAACTAGCTAAAAACATTCAGTATAAACAACTAGCTAGTAGTATCCAGTATAAACAACTAGCTAATATTCAACAACTACCTAATATTATCCAGTATAAACAACTAGATGATACTATCGAGTATAAACAACTAGCTAATATTCAACAACTAGCTAAAAACATTCAGTATAAACAACTAGCTAGTGGTATCCAGTATAAACAACTAGCTAATATTCAACAACTACCTAATATTATCCAGTATAAACAACTAGATGATACTATCGAGTATAAACAACTAGCTAATATTCAACAAGTAGCTAAAAACATTCAGTACAAACAACTAGCTAATAATATCCAGTACAAACAACTAGCTAATAATATCCAGTACAAACAACTAGCTAATAGTATCCAGTACAAACAACTAGCATATAGTATCCGGTATAAACAACTAGCTAATAGTATCCAGTACAAACAACTAGCTAATAGTATCCAGTACAAACAATACAAACAACTAGCTAATAATATCCAGTACAAACAACTAGCATATAGTATCCGGTATAAACAACTAGCTAATAGTATCCAGTACAAACAACTAGCTAATAGTATCCAGTACAAACAACTAGCTAATAGTATCCAGTACAAACAACCAGCTAATAGTATCCAGTATAAACAACCAGCTAATATTCACTAAATCCCTCTTGGGTGAGGGGGGTGAAGAGATTTCTGAAGAGTTTTGGTACAGAGGCAGATTGGTAACGTTAGCTAGCTTGCTAGCTTTGCTAGCGTCACTTACTCTTGCCTTCCTTTATGGTTCTGTTCTGAGTGCAGATACAAATGAAAGGAGGTCCCAGCTGTGTCGGCCAGCGTCACATTGCAGAATTGACCCACTGCTATATGTTTTCTTAAAGAGATCGAAGCACACACCAACGCACAAGCATGAACTTCAGGACACTTACGTAGGCTACAGCTAAAGCTCTGCATGGAGCCTCCGACCATTCATAAATAATGCTTAAGTTGCATATTAAGTGCTGTGTTGGTGTGCTCTGTCACTGATGTTGGAGTACAATGGCTGTGTAGAAAGCCACAAGCAGCTGTACTGGAGGCAAAGCTTCGGCCTGTTCCAAACATATATTATAAATATATTTTGAACGAGCACTGCGCTAGTAGCTACAAAGAGGAAAACGTAGCTTAACGGTGTTTTGTCTCTTTCTGTGTCTTTGACAGAGAGGACTGAAGAACGTGTTCGACGAGGCCATCCTGGCGGCTCTGGAGCCTCCGGACAACAAACCCAAGAAGCGCTGCGTCCTGCTATAGATGCCACCGGATGGAGGAGGAGGAGGAGGAGGTGGAGGTGGAGGGGAAGAGAACAGAGGGAGGAGGGAGGGTGTGGAGGTGGATGAGGTAGACTCATGTTAAACAGTGCCTTCAGCCGTAGTGGCCTAATGCGGATGTGGTGTCGGAGGAGACAGGCTTGGTTTCCACCCTAGATACGTGTTGATTATAATAAGACTAACACATGTGAACACCACTCCCCACTAACCAGGAAACAGGGTTTTAATTAATCATAGGAGGAGGCGAGTTAAGCAATGGACGCCTTAAAGGTGGATGGAGTCACGGTTAGAGCTGAAACTGCCAACCGCCTTCTCAAAATGGGGACATTTCTCAAAATGGGGACATTTCTCAAAATGGGGACATGTCTCAAAAGATTTCTGCTCTAGTCAAACGTTTAAGTATCGTATAAAATGTCAAAAAACAAAATTGTCACGCTGCCGTCTTTCATTCATTGAAATTCAAGGTGAAGTTGAACTGCTGTACGTGTGCAACATGCAGCGGTTTGCTAAAGTCTCGACATTGAAATTGAACTGACGGTTACGATGAGTTACGTTTAAATGCACACTAGTACAAAATGGCGATATATGACAATATTCTGAATTTTATATGGTTCATGTCAATATTTTGCATATTTCGTTTGGACGTTCCAAATAAGGCCTTTCTCCAAATTTAGCATTTTCCGATTAGGACACGCGTGATACGCCGCTAATATTCAGGTTTTAGGGCCGTTTGGAATATGCGTCTCAATCAGGGTTTTTACCACAATTGGCGCCATTTTACAGCTTCTGTCGGCTCTGTGCGTGGATAGCCACGCCGGTTGTTGTCATAGAGATGCGTTCCCAACAAGAAAAGCCCACATCTCTGGTTGGAAGGAGAAACATGGATAATTGTAAACATTATGTAAAAGACTTGGATATGAACAGGTTTATGGACAAAGATCACAACGCCGACCTTTTCAAGAAGGTAAATGAAGGAGTGGAAGAGGGAGGCTGTGTTGCCACGAGACAACAAGTCCGCCAACTTTGAAAGAAACTCCTATTTTGCACATCTGCATGTAAGCAGAAATAATAATGCAATACTCACGTTCATTAGCTTAGTCGGAATTTTGTCTTTTTCGGAATAAGGGCCACAACTTGAATATTATGTGCTTGTACACGTAGTTAGTGTGTGTGTGTCTGAATGTGTCTGAACTCACGGTATACAAATTTAGAAAAACTTTCTTAAAATGTAAAATATAAGAAGAAAAACACAACAATCCGGGTCCAGAATGTGTTTATTTGAATCTAAAGCAGGTTGCATTCGGAAAATATAGTAAGAAACTACAGAATTAAAGGTCCCATGGCCCGAAAATTTCACTATATGAGGTTTTTTTAAACATTAATATGCGTCCCACCAGCCTGCCTATGGCCCCCCAGTGGCTAGAAATGGAGATAGGTGTAAGCAGAGCCCTGCCTGTCCTGCTCTGTTTGAGAAAATTCGCTCAGATGGGTGGATCTGGAATCTTGCCCCTTGTGACATCATAAGGGGCAAGGTTACCTCCCCTTTCTCTGCTTTGCCCACCCGGAGAATTTGGGTTTCTTTCAACCAAACGAACACAAAATAACTTGGATGCATGCATTTACGTTGTATGAAACCCCTACAACATTCTTCGCAGGTAAAATTAATGATTACTTTCATTGAATTTTGGGTCTTTTTATTCAATTTTATAGCATTTGAAGAAGAAGAAAAAAACTGACCAAATCCTATCCCAACCTAACTTCGACATAAACCAGTCTGTGATCCACTCAACCTGGTCTGATCTTAACTATTAGTCAAAATAATTCATAAAGTCTGCTTTTTGTAGCTCAAAAATTAGGTATAATCTCATTTAAATTAGGTTTATTGGCAAATATCAGGCAAATAAAATGCTGAGACAGTTAATCGACAAACTGCCAAAAATCGGCCCAATAAACGGACCATCCCTAATTAAAATGTGACCCGGTTGGTGAGCAGCTCAGCGGACCATCAGGGAGGGGCTCAGCGCTCACGTTTCCCGGGGTAATACGAGACGGTTGTTGCTATAGCAACCACGTAAGTGATGACTGTAACCGGACTTCATCCATATCAGTGGAGTAAGATTCAGATTGCTTATAGCAGAGTTTCAGTGTCCAGCAGATCTGCACTGGCTTCTGCTTGGTAGTCTTAACACACACACACACACACACACACACACAAGTGGATGTGCAGTGGTTATTTGTGCCAACACTTTTTCAATTAACAGCGATATATTATGTGAAAACCCAATTAGTTCAGAAATTAAACCTTTTATTTTGGACCATAAGTAGGTTTATTTTCATAAGAGAAACCAGCCAAACAGTTCAGGGCTCACTACCCGTTTAAAGAAGTAAAAGTGGCATTATGTTGCACACAAACAACCTAGGAATGACTTCATTTTTACTGCAGCATCAAACCTACACTTCACCTCATGTATTCATGTGTTTTTGTGTGTATTAAAACTTAAAATATTTCATTTTGTGCTCAAGAACATTTCCGCCTTACTGCTTGAAACAAGTCAAATCCTAAAAAATCATATTTTCCATATGAAGTCCACACAGTGAGCGGCTTTGCTCT
>NC_048420.1:22938845-22943407 GCF_013103735.1 Etheostoma cragini | reverse complement strand
CCCCCCCCCCCCCTTTTAAATCTGTTAATTACATAAATATGTCTCTCTTTCTGGCTGAGCTTAGATATCAGGAGATTGAATATTTGCCAATCGACTAACGACAGAGCGCCCTTCTTCTTCTTCTTCACTTCCTACTATCTGTGTGGGCTAAATCTGTTGCTATATTGTTGAATGGGAGCTAGACGTTGACACCCGGTGCTGTTGATGGTACATGTGACATTTCAGACCTCGTCATTTTGTCCACTCCTGCTTCGCTCTCCTTCTGGAGTCCTGTGGGACCTCTGGGTCCTCATGTGCTCGTTTTGGTGTGTTAGCGCCCCCTGGAGGCCTCGGAGGGGAACACCGCTCAGTTTAACGGTTCATTTGTGTTGTTTTCGTGGCCAGCAGCAGGTTTAATCAGCGTTTTGGGGCATTAAATCTCACTTTAATCCAGAAATCGGATCATTTAGAGTTGGTTAAAGTTACACAATCAGACATCTTTAACCCTCATGTTGCCCTCGGGTCAAATTGACCCGTTTTCCTATATCAATGTTCTTTTTAATTCCCCAAAATAACATGATTGTTTCCACCCAACGCTCTGTTGCAAGTACAAATGTATATAAATATACAAAGTCAATAATTCTGGGGTGTCTTTTTAAATTTTATGTTCATTTGTAAACCAATGTGAGTGTTTTTGAAATAGTATTGAGTAAAAGTTGACATATTCCAGTCTGTGATTATCATCAACATCCATTCCTTTAATTTTAGTCTGAATAATTCCTAATTTCTGCTTTTCTAACGCAAACATTAGGTATAATTTCCTATAAATGAGGTTTATTGAACAAAAATAACTGTAAAACTAAAGTCAATTAGTTAGTGTTACGTAGTGTTGAAAACATCAAAAAAAGTGACAAACATTGGAAAACAAGGGTTTAAACAAGGGACAAAAACGTGAGAAAAGTTAAAAACATCGATAAAGTGTTGATTTTACACAGACAACAAGTTTTGGAGTTACATAAAACTGTTTGAGATAGATAGATAGATAGATTTGTTGATCTCATGGGGAAATGAAGGTGTCTCCGCAGCCATGTACATTAACCCTTGTGTTCTCCTCGGGTCAAATTTGACCGGTTTACAAACACTTTCTATGTCGGAAAAGATTGTTGGAAAATTATGAAAAAACCCACAAAAAAAGCAGGGAAAAAAATCAACTAAAACATTCTCCTTTTTTTTGTTTTTTGTTTTTTTCTCCGCTGAAAAAGTGACCAAAAAAAATCTGGAAAAACAACAAGAAAAAATCTAAAACATTGGAAAAAGCAACAAAGAATTAGTAAAAAAAAAAAAAAAAAAAAAAAAGACTAAAACATAACAAAGCAAAAAAAGTGACGAAAAAATAGGAATAAAATTGACAAAAACGTTGAGAAAAGTGTAGTAAAAGAGCAACAAACTGTTGAAATTTCAACCCAAAAAAACAGTTGGACATAATATATACGCATCCTTTCCAACACACCTGTTGTCATGGCAACCACCAGCATGCCGTCGTTGCATCAGGCGAGCCAATCACAAGAATTACAAATACAACTAATTATTTCCTTTTGTTTCATGTTGCTAAATTATATGCAATAATTAATTATATGTAATCAATAATCGCTCACTGGGCTCCGCGGAGTAGTGCTTCTGTTAAAGGCGGAATAATTGATATTATAGGTTTGTGTGTAGTAGATTCTGGTTAAATTGTTTAAATGCTCCCTAAATCTGGTTGTCCCGGGCAACAGAGATAACAATTAAATCCTTAAACTGAGAATATTCCTCATTAAATGGATGAAAAATTCCACTGTTTTTGAGATTATTCCACTTTTTTCCGACTGTTTTTGAGATTATTCCACTTTTTTCCCCACTGTTTTTGAGATAATTCCACTTTGTTTTTCACAGTTTTTTAGATTATTCCACTTTTTTCCCCACTGTTTTTGAGATAATTCACCTTTTCTTTCCACTGTTTTTGAGATAATTCCACTTTTCTTTCCACTGTTTTTGAGATTATTCCACTTTTTTTCCCCACTGTTTTTGAGATAATTACACTTTTCTTTCCACTGTTTTTGAGATTATTCCACTTTTTTTCCCCACTGTTTTTGAGATAATTACACTTTTCTTTCCACTGTTTTTGAGATTATTTCACTTTTTTTCCCCACTGTTTTGGAGATTATTCCACTTTTCTTTCCACTGTTTTGGAGATTATTCCACTTTTTTTCCACTGTTTTGGAGATTA
This sequence comes from Etheostoma cragini, assembly GCF_013103735.1. Lineage (NCBI taxonomy): Eukaryota > Metazoa > Chordata > Actinopteri > Perciformes > Percidae > Etheostoma > Etheostoma cragini. Next base: position 22,941,162 of record NC_048420.1, on the reverse strand, counting down.
CAATTTCTTCTGATAATCTATGGATGATTACAAGTATTATGTGTATTTTTCGGTCCTTGTGGGACAATATTTTAGCTGTTTTTCTGACACTTTCTTTTTCTAGATATTTTTACTATTACTTGACGGTTGCGTGGCAACGAGTTAGGAGAGTTTCTTAAACCTAACAATCCTCATAATAAGCTTCTAATGCTGAAGCAATAATTACAAACTGATCTGTAAGGAAAGATGAATGTTGGAAATAATAAAAACAGTACTTGAATGTTTCACCTTGACTTGATTTTGTTTTAATTAATTCACTTTTTTTTCCTCTGTTCATTCATTTTTTTATTTTTTGCACTTGTTCTGTCACTTTATTTTGAAATAAAACTGCTTTGTCTTCAACAACGTGTATAAATAAAGTAAATCTTGTAATTAATGGGGGGGGGGGGGGAGGACTTAAAATTTTAATAATACAATTCTATGTTCACGGCAACTTTTTCCAGTGTGAAATTTTGTGAAAACTTTTTAATTTTTTTGGACAGAAACCGACTCCTGTGAAAAACACTTTTAAATTAAAGAGAAGTCCTTGTGGATTTGATGAATGGAATATGACAAGAATGCATATTTCTCAACATTATAAAAAAATGTACAAATTATTGATTTTTTTTTGCCCTTTACCAGATAAATTGTTCTCAGAGGGGAAACGTACAGCCCTGCAGCCTTGACCATCCAATGTCGAGTCATGCTAACATGCTAATTAGTAAACAAAGGGCTCTGACCCACCAACAACACAGTCGTAAGTGTACGCTAGCATTTACGAAGTGTAGCTCCCATCGCGCTATTTTGATGCTAACAAGCCATCACCTGCCGTTAGCGTCCCATTGACTCCCATTCATTTTGACGTCACTTCGACGGCGAATAACTTTACATCTGAAGCGTTTTGATACTTTATTTGTCTGTTTATTTCTAAAGAAACACGACAATGTATAAAAGGGTCCGTTACCTTGTAGCTCACGTTATGGCTCCGTAGCGGAACGATTTTGTAAAAATAGGCTAACGATTGGGTCATAACCGCACAACTTGCTGTCACACAGTAGAGGTATTACCAAACAGTACAGTCAGCCAAAACGAAGTTCGACGGCACGGAAACACGCCATGCAGATTTGAGTCACTGACCTAGCCAGACGGTCTCATTTTTATGACATAATAGCCTACAAAAACAATTTCTTGTTTTTTTTAAATGCCATAAAATTAAATTAAACAACCATAGTTTGGTGAAAGTAGTAATTTGTTTTACCTGAAGAACATTGTATAGCATCTATGTTATTTTAAGGAAATTCGGTTGAAAGAAAGCCAAGTTCCTGATATTATAAATTAAAAAAGGGTCAAATTTGACACGAGGACAACACAAGGATTAAGAAAAAGGCGTAAAAAGGTGTTGGTGAAACCGGTTCCTGGTCTCAGTTTCTTTAGTCTGGGGTCCAACAGGTACATTAGGTCTCCAAGCTACCGTTAAACTGTAAGTACGGGACTTTTCTACCAGGAAGTGACTGTAAGCGAACATTGTGATTGGGTCACATTTCATCCTCCATACTTTCTCTGCTCTCTCACGTTGGACATGACGTTCACGCAGTGCCCTACAGTGACCACTAGGCGGTGCTGCTCCACTGCTTTTGAGGGGCGCATCAGTGAATACAGTATGTAAATGACCTGGGTTCATTTTGATTGGCAGACTAAGATGGATCCTTCAGACCGACCGGCGTGGCATGGAGGCTCAGAGTCACTCGGTCCTTTGTCTGCCTGACAGACACAGAAGACTCCATGAAAAAACACATGTTAACCAATTATTCATACCAGGATGTAGTCTTCTCTCTCTATTGCTCTATCTAATCAACCTTTTTCCCATGAGCTTTTTCTCTTCCCATAACCTTTTTCTCTTCTTCTCCATAGCTTTAGTTTGAGTTTTAGGGTGCTCGCAGGTCTTGAGTCACCTCCATTACACACCATTATCTCACCACAGTGCTGATCTAAGTTACTCATATCTGAACTTCTCCCACTGTTGTGTGTTAATTTGGGGAAATGGCTGCGGCATTGTGGGTAAATTAAAGGCAAATTAAAAGCACGCAGGTTACCCGAAGCTCTTGGTATCAGAACAAAAGACCCTTTGAATTGTGAAAAGGTCACGGCCAGTTCAACAATACAAACAACGCACACAGTACACACACCTGTTTTTTGGACTCAGAAGGTCAACAGTGAGCCTCATATGGCGTTTTTCCACTGCTGGTAACAGCTTGCCTCGGCTCGCCTCGGCCCGCCTCGGCTCGCCTCGGCCCATTAT
>NC_048420.1:22936625-22938745 GCF_013103735.1 Etheostoma cragini | reverse complement strand
GTAATGGAAAACCAAAAAAAGCGAGTAGACCCGAGGCGAGTCGAGTAGATACCACGCAGTGGAAAACCGCCAATAGAGGCCGAAGTGACCCCAAATCCAGCATCCGGTCTTTTCTAGGTCTGATTTGGACCCCTTTCACATGTGGTCCAAATCCGTTGCAGGTCAGATTCTTTATAAAATGAAAGCTCAGTCTAGACAGTCAGATCTGGCCTAGTTGAGCCTGATGCGGGCCACATTTAACCCTCCTGTTGTCCTTGGGTCAAATTTGACCCCTTTAAAAAATGTCTATATCTTAAATATGAAATATGTGTTTCTTTTTAACCAAATTACCACAAACAATTGATTGTATTCCTTAAAACGCTCTTTGCAAACTCAATTGATCACTTTTATTCCTGACTAAACTCATTAGTTTAATTATTTTAGTCAAAATAATTCATAATTTCTGCTTTTTTAACTCAAATATTAGGTATAATTCTATATAAATGAGGATTATTAACCATGAATTCCAAAAAGTAGTGTAAAACTAGTGGTAGTAAGGTTGTAATTAGTGAAAACTAAAGACAAATGTCTGAAAAAGGGACAAAAATATCAAATCTTGGTCAGTTTTTTACCCAGGAGACAACACAAGGGTTAAAAAAAAGATCTGTCAATAACTCTTAAATGAGCATTACGACCTGCAGTCTGAACGTAGACATATGTTGTTGTTTTTTAACAACAACATATGTTGGATTTTATTAATATAGAGGTCATGATCCCATTTATTTCATTTTACAAACATTTTTGTACATTTGTCTCCCTGGATTGTGGTCTAAATATGGTTTCAAAGATGTTTTGGGTGTTTTAAGCCTTTATTTTAATAGGACAGCTATAGAAATGAGAAGGGGGATGACATGCAGCAAAGGACCACAGGTGGGAATCGAACCCATGGCCGCTGTGTCTAGGAGCAGACCTCTAAATATGGGCGTGCACTCTACCAGGGGAGCTACCCGGGCACCCTTAACCCTTGTGTTGTCCTCCAATCAACCATGAAAAAAAAAAGTTTTGGTCACTTTTTTCCAACATTTTTGCCACTTTTTCAATGTTATCGGTGCTTTCTTGTTTTCTTTTTTTTTAAGTATTTGATATTTTTAATGTTGACATTTTCATCTTATTTTTTTTTTTTTTTTTTTTTTTTTTTACTGAAAACGGGTCAGTTTGACCCGAGGACAACATGAGGGTTCAAGAAAGAGCCTCTTTACTCATTAAGTCGTCCAAAATTCAATTGTTGCCACGGCGCTCGTCTGACTTTAAATATCTCTTAGAAGAAGATCTTGAACTTGATGAAACTATAGTTACAATAGTAACTATAACTAACTATATAGTAATTATAGTAGATCAGTTTTCTGGGATGCAAAACAAAAGTGGATAAAAAACAACAAAAAACTCTTCTTTCTTAAACACTTTAAGGAATAAAATCTTCAATCTGTATGTGAACTGATTTTTTTTTCAGATTAGAGATTATGGCGCATAAAACATGCTCCCACGATCAAATTAAAACATTTCACACGCAGATATATTACTCTTTGTGGAACAAATTCAACAATTGAGCGTGGAACAAAACCTAAGGAAGAGGGAAGGAATTGCACCTACGCTACCCCACGCCCACGAGCAATAGAGGACACGCACCCTCTCGTAAAAAAGTGGATTTCTACTCGCGCGGATGTAACTAATCTTTGATATTTTGGGGCTAGAAACCAGGCGAGACGCTGGGGCTCTTGTGATTGGTCACTTTCAATCATGTGGCTCGCCCAGCATTGTCTTGACTTGGACTCAACTAGTCCTGGTCTTGGACTTGTCTTGGACTCAAACCTTCTTGGACTCGGTCTTGTCTTGGACTTGAACCTCTTTGGACTCAGTCTTGTCTTGGACTCGAACCTTCTTAGACTCGGTCTTGTGTTGGACTCGAACCTCTTTGGACTCAGTCTTGTCTTGGACTCGAACCTTCTTAGACTCGGTCTTATCTTGGACTCGAACCTTCTTAGTCTCGGCCTTGTCTTGGACTTGAACCTTCTTAGACTCGGTCTTGTCTTGGACTCGAACCTTCTTGGACTCGGTCTTGTCTTGGACTCGAACCTTCTTGG
>NC_048420.1:22934482-22936525 GCF_013103735.1 Etheostoma cragini | reverse complement strand
CGTCCAATCTGAGGACTATGGTTACCTGGTGTTCAGGTCTCTGCAGGGTAGATCCAGACAGCTAGCTAGACTATCTGTTGTGGCTCCGTCCGGCGCTTAGCACCGCCTAAGACGACTGTGATTGGTTTAAAGAAAGGCCAATAAACCAGAGCATGATTTTCTCCCATCCAGGACCGCTGTGTGGACTAACCAGACCCTCCTCTGCAGCGCTGTGGAGGAAGGTCTGGCAATAGAGAGACTAGATGAAGGGTGACCCTGTGGTGGGTTCGGAGGACCGTGGCGTCTAAACGGTGAGCGAATGGGAGTAGGTTGGTTTTCTGCCACTGTAGCTCATGTGCTTCAGGCTTCGACGGGTTGTGCGTTCAAGAGAAGCTCTTTGGCGTTGTTCATTTGTTCAGTTTGTTGAGTAACTGCTGCTTTTATCAGCTTATGAACCACTCTGGCCTTTTTATCCTCTGACCTCTGCCATCAACCAACAAGGCTTTTTCAACTCTGGATATCTTCTCTTTTTTGTATCATTCTCTCTAAATGCTAGAGGTGGTTGTGCAGGAACATCCCCAGTAGATCAGCAGGGTCTGAATTACACAAACCAGCCGGTCTGGCACCAACTACCACTCTCAGAGTCACTAAAGCACCTTTCTTCCCCCGTTCTGATGCTTGGCTTGAACTTTGGCGCATATATACATATATATATATATATATATATATATATATATATATATATATATATATATATATGTATACACACACACACACACACACACACACACACACATGTGTTCATTTAAAAAGCCAAAGAAAATTACCCCTTGTGTTCTCATCCCGTCAAAATTGAAAGTCAACACTTTTGTTGACACTTTTTAATCATTGATTTCACCTTTTTCTTACATTTTTGTATATTTTTTTAGGAAATTCTACCAAATGTTTGATTTAGAAAAGCAGAAATTAGGAATTATTTAGACTAAAATTAAAGGAATGGACGTTGATGGATAATCACAGACTGAAATATGTCAACTTTTACTCAAAACTATATCAATTCTTTCTCTCCAAATGCTATAAAATTGAATAAGACACCCCAAAAGTAAGTAAAAAGTAGAGATTTGTACTCGCCGAAGAGTGTTGTGTGGAATCATTCATGTTATTTTGGGGAATTAAAAGAACATTGATATAGGAAAACGGATCCTTTTGACCCGAGGACAATGTGAGGACTAAGAACGCGGGAGAACTGAAGTCTTTCCTCCAGGAAATGTATGATCCTTAGAAGTGTTTTAATCATTTTGGTGCCTAATCTTAGGTTTAGTCACAGAAAAACGCTCATATTTTGTGGACTAAATTTAACCGTAATGTCTGTCAAAACAACGGGCAGCTCGCGGTGCTCTGTACCCGGCTCAAAGTCACCTATTTTCGGGTAAATGAACCACCAACTACTGCCGATACAATGGACATACGTAGCGGCTTTAACAGTTAGCAATTAACGTTAGCAACTGCCGCTCGGCGTCGTGGAGCTCGTAGCTAGCCGGTGTCACGTGATCACCCAGCATGAAGAGACCACCTGGCGGTCTCCCAATATCGTAGGAGATCTTATGTTTTAGTGTGCGTACATTTTCTTACGATACATCTGTTTTCTTTGATTCTTATCCTTTGTGTCTGTGTCCATACGTCAAATCTCGTTTGTTCGTGCACTTTTTCATTTTTTTGTGTCGTTGTGTTTGTCTGTTTAGTTTTGTGTGTGTGTGTGTGTGTGTGTGTGTGTGTGTGTGTGTGTTTGTGTTTGTGTGTGGTGTTTGCTGTCCTTAGCCTCAATGTCCTTCCTTATGTTTAGTTTTGTGTGTACATGGTTGTCATTTATGTCATTATTCATAAATAGACGTGTACTTTTATTTGTGTTTTTGGGCTGCATGTACTTTTGTGTTTCTCTGTGTGTGTGTCTGTGTGTGTGTATGTATGTGTGTGTGTGTGTGTGTGTGTGTTTACCCGTTAGTCTGTAATTTTTTTGTGTGCATGTTTTTGTTTGTGTGTGTGTGTGTGTGTGTGTGTGTGGGA